>NW_026705666.1:300000-435473 GCF_029867415.1 Vicia villosa | reverse complement strand
AATTTTAATATTTAAAAAAGTTATAATAAAATAATATTTTAAGAAATACAATTTAAAATAAATTTTTAGGACAAAAATTTATAATACTATATACTATTACAAGTATTTTAAAAAAGTTGAAAAAGATAAACTTTATATTATTTTTTTCCTGAAGTATGTTTGGATTGATGATACAAAATGAAATGAAATATAATGAAGTGGTAAATAACACAATTCTATTAAATATGTAAAAAGTAGATAGTGTATAATGAAAATCGGATGAAATAATTTGTGGCGAATGCAATAGAATTTTTAAGTAAACCTATAAATTTATATTCGGTTTAATTCAACTGTGATTATTTTCCATTTCCCTCGATCCAAATATAGCCCTAATACTCTTACACAAGAGAAATTTATACAAATATTCCTAAGTGAAATGTAGTTGGTTGGACTTGTTGGATTGTTTGAATCCCTGCTTCTGTTCATACTCTTAGGAGCTTTTAATTATGAAATACTATTAATTTAGAGGTGCTTATCTACTACATATTATTTAGTTCAATCAATTTCCACATAATTATCACTTCACTTTTGCTCCCCATATGCGCTGCTACTTTTTTTTTTGTTTAATCAATTAACTTGACTTTTGATGACATTTTCTATTTTTATTTTTCTGATATAGCATGTTGCATCTAGTATTTAAATCCATATTGAAAGAGAGGAAAGAACCATGCTTCTGTATTCCCCAAATTTAATTATCAAACACAGTCTTATATTTTTTTTGTTACCTATGTCTTGGTATTTATATCTTCATCTCTTTACCTTATCCTTAATGTTCTTATACCCAAACAGAAGTGTCACAATGGCGCTAGGAAACCAAACCGATCATTTGGCATTACTCCAATTCAAGCAGTTGATATCTAGTGATCCATATGGTATCTTAGATTCTTGGAACAGTTCTACCCACTTCTGCAAATGGAATGGAATCATGTGTAGTCCCCAAGCATCAAGAGTAACAACATTGATGTTGCAAGGATACAATTTGCATGGATCCATATCTCCATATATTGGCAATCTCTCTCATATGAGATTCCTCAATCTTGGAAGCAACAGCTTCAACGGAAACATTCCACAAGAGTTCGGTCGTTTGTCACGATTAAGGTTTCTCCTTCTAGTCAACAATTCCCTGGATGGAGAATTTCCTATGAACTTGACAAAGTGCTCTGAGCTCAAAGGAATACACATATCAGGAAACAATCTTACTGGAAATATACCTAGTCAAATTGGTTCTCTTCAAAAGCTTCAAAATTTTATCATGGAGAAAAACAATTTTTCTGGAAAAATCCCACCTTCTATAAGGAATCTGTCATCCCTTTTTCATTTTGGGACTGGCTACAATAACTTGAAGGGAAATCTTCCACAAGAATTGTGGCTACCTAAAACAGTTAGAGGGATTATCAATGCATGCCAACAAATTGTCTGGTACACTTCCTTCTTGTTTTTATAATATGTCATCTCTTACTTCAATCTCAGCTGCAGAAAATAACTTCACTGGCTCTCTTCCATCCAATATGTTCCACACCCTCCCCAATCTCCAATATTTTGCCATTGGAGGGAATCAAATCTCAGGTTTGATCCCTATTTCCATTTCAAAATGCTTCCACTTTGGTATTATTTGATTATAAGTAGAAATCATTTGGTCGGACAAGTTCCAAATCTAGGGAAGATACAAAGTCTTCAGTGGCTAAATTTGGCTCACAACAATATTGGCGACAATTCAACAAAAGATTTGGAATTTTTTAAACTCATTGACAAACAATAGTAATTTGGAAATTCTCTGTGTATCTTATAATAATTTTGGAGGTAGTTTGAAAATGTCTATAGGAAATTTATCCACCCTACTTAGTCAATTTGTTATAGGAGGAAACCAAATATATGGACGAATCCCAATGGAATTAGGAAATCTAATTAGCTTGAGTCTCTTAACCATGGAAGGTAACCATTTGGAAGGAAGAATTCCAACTACTTTTGGGAAGTTTCAAAAGATACAATTGCTAAGTTTGGCTCGAAACAGATTATCAGGGATACACCAGCATCCATAGGCAATCTCAGTCAGCTGTATGATTTGGAACTAGATGACAATATGTTAGAAGGATATATTCCTCGAAGTATTGGAAATTGTCAAATGTTACAATACTTAAGCCTTTCACAAAACAACCTGACAGGACTCATACCATCAGAGATTTTTAGTATTCCGTCTTTGACAAATTTATTGGATTTGTCACTAAACTCACTGAGTGGTGGCTTACCGAAAGAAGTGGGCATGCTAAAAAATATCAATGATCTAGACGTCTCTATGAATCATTTGTCTGGTGACATTCCTGAAACTATTGGTGAATGTCTCAAAGGTCTTCGATATTTAGACCTTTCAAGGTAATCAATTGTATGGACCAATTCCTAAAGATATGCAGAATAACTCCGGCTTAGAATACTTGAATGTTTCTTTTAACATGCTGGAAGGTCAGGTGCCAACAAACGGTGTCTTTGGAAATGCAACCCAAATAGCATTGATTGGTAACAGTAAACTTTGTGGAGGTATTTCAAAACTACATCTACCACCATGCCTTATCAAGAGTGAGAAGCACACAAAACACCATAAATTCAGGATGGTAGCAGTGATAGTTAGTGTGGTTTCTTTTCTTATACTGGTCATTTATTATAACTATCTACTTCATGAAGAAAAGAAACAAAAAACAATCATTTGATTCACCCAAAATTGACCACCTAACTAAGGTTTCATACCAAGAATTATATCAAGGAACCGATGGATTCTCGACTAGAAACTTGATTGGATCAGGAAGTTTTGGTTCAGTGTACATAGGAAATCTTGTGTCAGGAAAATAACTTTGTCGCCGTAAAGGTCTTTGAACCTCCAAAAGAAAGGAGCACACAAAAGTTTCATTGTTGAATTGTAATGTACTCAAAAACATTAGACACCGGAATTTAGTTAAGATTTTAACTTGTTGTTCTGGTACGGATTACAAGAATCAAGAATTTAAAGCTCTAGTTTTTTGAGTACATGAAAAATGGAAGCTTAGAACAGTGGTTGCATCACGAGATTTTAAATGCAGAGCATCCAATAACATTGGACCTTGGTCATAGATTAAACATCATTATCGATGTTGCTTCTGCGTTAAATTATCTTCATCAAGAATGTGAACAGTTGGTCATTCATTGTAAAGCCAAGCAATGTCCTTCTTGATGAAGACATGGTTGCTCATGTGGGTGATTTTGGCATAGCAAGACTTGTCTCAACCATTGATGGTAAATCTCATACAAATACTAGCACAATGGGAATAAAAGGAACCGTGGGTTATGCTCCTCCAGGTATGTTTTAAAATTCTCCTATGTTTGGTGTAGGCTAAATATTTTACTAGTGAGATGGTATTAATATATTTTTCTTCATGTTATAGAGTATGGAATGGGTTCTGAAGTGTCCACGTTGTGGTGACATGTATAGCTTTGGAATTCTTTTGTTGGAAATGCTTACGGGTAGAAGACCCACTGACGATGTTTTGGAAGATGGTCAAAATCTGCATGAATTTGTTGCAATTTCATTTCCTGATAATCTTATAAAGGTTTTGGATAAAAATCTTGTATCAAGAGATGCAGAAGTAGAAACACGAGATCGAAATCACGACAATCTCCTTCAAACTTTAGATGGGTGCTTATTTTCACTCTTTAGGATTGGACTTATTTGCTCAATGGAATCACCAAAAGAAAGAATTGAGTATTGTGGAAGTCACTAGAGAGCTTAGCATAATCAAAAAGGCCTTTTTCAATGGTGAGATAATCTAGATTTTTTTATGCTTAATTTGAATCATTAATTGTTTATGGAGCTATAAATTGTTTTTATCATCTTATAGTAAAATGTAAAAGTAATAATGAGTTTCTTTTCTACTTGAATTTCAGGTGTTGACACCCATAATCAGGTGTAAAAGAAGTGTATTCAGCTTGATGCAGTGTTGTTAAGAAACTGAAGTGTCTCGCTGTCAACACGTGGGACAATGTTTAGTTTACTAATGTGTTATTTAGTGAATTTGGTTAAGCAATTTATGGTTATATGTGATAGTGTTCAACGTACATTTGCCTGCAACATATACTAGTTGCTATTTAGAAGTAATGTTGTATTGCTTTCTAATTAAATAAAGTGAGAATCGATACTTCTCTTATTTTGTCATCTATTTCCACTTTCCTAAGAACTGCTAGTGTTGTAGTTGATATGGAGGTGCGAAGTTGCTCCATGTTTAAGCTATTCTAAGACTTAAAAGAGGCAGTAGTATTGTCACAGTACTGTAGAAACACCTGCTTTACATCATTTGTGATGTTTCATCACTTGCAATTGTATCTTACGGGCTTGCTGAACTACCAATTCTAATACATTGGTATTTAACTTTCTGTTCACCAAAATTCTTAAGTTACAGAATAATTCATTTATGAGGCCCAAAAGTACCCCTTCACTGTGGTTTTTTCATCCCTAATTCAATAAGGTTTTAGTGCATTAGTTGGAGCTTATCTCACATTCTTCATGCAAGTTTCCATCTACCTGCATTACTTAAGGTATTTGTTGCTTCTTCCTCCCTTCCTTTCTCCAGCATTCAAATATTCAATCTTCTTAAGATAATTAAAGTTTGCGTATTTGAAACTCCAATCATCTTCGTCACGTAACAACAACAACTACCATTATTATGGCCAATCACGCTTTCAAGGATAACATGTAGATAGAAGTGAGATGAGAGAGAAACAAGAGAGAGAGAGAGAGAGAGAGAGAGAGAGAGAGAGAGAGAGAGAGAGAGAGAGAGAGAGATCCACCTGCGTCCGGTTTACTCTGAGAATTTTCTAATTTTTCAACAGCATAGTCATGGAAGGAGTTTGGCACAAAGTTGCAGGGAAGCATAACAGGAAAACAGTAGGAGCTAAATGGGACATTTTGAGGAAGGAGAATGAGGTGTCTAGGAGGATGTGGTAACCATCTTCATCACTGATTTTTGGGGACAAATGGAGTGCCAGGGATCTGTTCATTGAGTTCAAGGAGTTGGGAACGATTGAAGAAATCGTGATACCGCCAAAAAGAGATTGGAGAGGTCAAAGATTTGGGTTTGTTAGGGTTCCTTAATGTGAATGATGAGAAGAATCTGGAGGGTAAAAATGGACAACATTTGGCTTGAAGGTAATAAGCTAAGCGCGAATATCCCAAAGATAAAAAGGAAGGAGCAGAAGAAAATCAATAACCCAGTTCAGATGAAAACTCACGAGAAACAGGCATCCACAGATCACATGTTTTTTCCTGACAGCTTGTTAAGAAGAAAATCTCTGGCTGCTGGGACTGGGGGGGAGTATGTTCTTTGAAATCTTACGCGAAAGCCATCAAAGGGGGAAAGGTCAAAGACTTCAGAGGTGGCCATCGAGGCTTGCAAATCGCTGTTCTACACATCCAATGAATCAGAGAAGCAGAAATACAAGAAAACTAAGGTGGGTGTTACAAGAAGAGCGGGAGATGCATTTGCAGTAGCTAACAGTTTAATGGTTGAAGGTATATTCACCATCTCTGCTACTGCTCTGGGTCCTAACCTGTGTTTATTAGAGGAGAGCATAGAAGGAGAATTGGAGACTTTGCTACAAGAAGGGGGGAATGGTCATCCTTTTGGTTTGAGGAAGTTAGGGATTGGAGGTTATCGGATGTAGAATGCGCAAGAGTGGCTTATATCTCCATCTTTGGGGTTCCCTGTTTCATCAGAAATGAAAGATTCATGGATATCTTGTTAGCGGACATCGGCAAACTCATGAATCCACAGATTTTGAATCTTAAAAGCAAAAGATTGGATGTAACTAAAGTTATGATCTACACTAATCACCTGGATTCCATCAGAAACAGAGTGAGAGCCTGTGTTGATGGCGCTTGGTATACCATTCTTATCATCGAGGAACCCTTCTTGGAATCGGAAGAATCGGAATAATCCATCTCTAACATCAGCTTCTCGTCGGATGGGGAAAGCCTCCCGTCTTCTCAGGGATCGCACGGAGGAGATGATGAACCGCAACGGCACCGATCGAATCATAGCCTTAGGAAACCTGGGAATCTGTACCGAAGCATTAATGGTGATGATGACAAAGGCGGAGTTACCCCAGAAAGCTGCGAAAGAGGGTATACGGAAGGGGTTCGGGGATGAATCTATCATTTATTGCAAAGAGCATTTTGAGGATAAAACTAACAGCCTTTCTGATCTTCTCAGCTACTTAGATCCTATTTCTTTGAATACTTTTAACCAGAGCAGGGGAAGAGCCTCAACAGGTTTGCGTGAAGAGTAAAACAAATAACAAAGTTGAGAGATGGTGGGGCCCGCTAGTTTACTTATTCAGAATAATTCCTTTATTTCCCATTCTAATTTAAATGAGCTGGCGGTGGAGAAAAAGATGGAAGAAGTCAAGGAGAGAGAAAGCGGTATTTTAGTGGGGAAAGCCAAAGTAGCGGAAGTGGAGCCCATTAGAGATGCGGATACATCAAAATATGATACAGTTTTTGAAGTACCATTAATAGAGAAGGTGGCCTACTATGATAATAATGTGGGCCAAGGAGAGAGGGACGTTAATATTTCTAAGGAGGAACATCTTGCATGTATTTTCGGGCAGAATCATATTTCATATAATAGAACAAAAGTCACAAAAAGAATTGTTGTTCCAATGAAGAAAGCAATCAAAATTAAAAAGAAGAAGGAAGTGAGTAATAATGGGAACCAGAATCTTTGTTTTGATGATCATTGTCAAAAGGTGAAGAATTCAAAAAAAGCTAGGAGAAAGATAAGAGAGGTGTTGGACCTTGGGGACCCAACATAAGACTTCATTTATCCAGTAGAGACTCGACTCCAGGATGGGAAGGGATCGATCCTGAAGGGAGCTTCTCCTCCATCCAAGCAGAACAAGCGTTTCGCAAAGTTGAATTACTTATCAGGAGGCCTTCCCTTATCTTGTGATTCAATCTCTAGTGCTGATATCACAAATTGTAATAAGAGACTATCTAATGGAGTGCTGAACAAGGCGGCGGAGGGGTTATGGAATTCAATGGTTAAGTTAGGCATCAAGAACATTTCTGACAAATTTGATCCTATAGCAAAACTGAAGGAAATGGAATCCAGGGACCACAAAGGGAAGTTGGTGACGACGGGGACCAATAATCATGCACCTCCATGATTATTTTTTCCTTAAACTTGAGAGGCGGAGGTAGCCGGGCCAAGAGGAAGAGAGTCGGTTACCACATTCGAAAAGGGGATGTTGGTATTTGCTTTATTCAAGAAACAAAGTTAAGTGGCATATATTTAAATGTAGTAAAAGATATGTGGGGAGATGATCATGTTGAGTGGTCGCATTTGGATGCCAACGGGGCGTCGGGAGGCATTCTTACGATGTGGAGAAAGGACTTCTTCACCCTAAACTTCAGCTTTAGAGGGGAAGGCTTCTTGGGTCTATGTGTGGAGAAGGATGGCAATCTCATTTATTTTGTGAATGTATACGCTTCTTGTGACTTAGCCATTCGAAAAAGAACTTGGGATAGGTTATGTGCGTTCAAAAAGAACAACTTTAAAGGATCTTGGTGCATCGAAGGAGATTTCAATTCTATCTCCTCTTCTGAAGAAAGAGTTGGGACGTCATCTCGAAGTTATAGGAGGGAGATAACGATTTTCAAAGAGTTCATAGAGGAAATGGAGTTGGTGGATCTACCTACTATAGGAGGCCAGTTTACTTGGATAAAAAGTAATGGCAAGGCTATGAGTAGACTAGATAGATTCCTTCTATCGGAAAGTTTTGCTAAAGATTGGAAAGTGGATGGTCAACACATTGGTGAGAGGGATGTGTCCGACCATGCTCCAATTTGGTTGAAAGATAACAGAAAGGATTGGGGACCTAAACCCTTTAAGTTCAATAATATATGGTTCAAACATGAGGAGTTCGATAATTTCGTGAAGGAGGAGTGGGAAAAGATTGATTTCAAAGGGAGGGGTGACTATTGCATGGTCAAAAAGTTGAAAATTCTCAAAAACCGGATCTCTTGGTGGAACAAAACGGTCTATGGGTGGATAGATCTAAAAATAGACATAGATGGAAAAGAGATGCACTCTTTAGATAACAAGTTTGTTCATTTTGCAGGTAACGTCCCGGAAGAAGTGGTCATGGAAAGAATAAAAGTGGTGGAGGATATTTGGGATAACATTAACAAGAGAGAAGGTCTTATAAGATTAAAGTCGAGGCAACTTTGGCTTTCCGAAGGAGATGATAATACAAGCTACTTTCACAACTCTCTAAAAGAAATAAGAAGAAGGAATTCTATTTGCTCCATTGAGACTTTAGAGGGAAGAATGGAAGGGGTCGATGAAATAAAAGAGTTCACTTTCAAAAAAATTGAAAACTTCTTTAAAGAAGAAATCCTCTTAAGGCCGGAGCCTACCGGGATCGATTTGAATTCTCTAACTTATGATGATTCTTTGGACCTTGAGAAACCTTTCTCCGAAGGTGAAGTGAAGGAAGCCATTTGGTCGTGCGATGGTAACAAAAGCCCGGGGCCGGACGGATTCTCATTGAAGTTTTACAAAAGGTTTTGGCTTCCCCTCAAAGAAGATTTGATGAAGTGTTGCAATGACTTCTATCTTAAAGGTACTATTGTAAAATCCATTACTTCTTCTTTTCTCGCCCTTATACCTAAAAAGAAGAATCTGCAAGATTTGTTTGAATACCGTCTCATTTGTTTAGTGGGGAGCATTTATAAGATTATTGCTAAGATGTTAGCGGCAAGATTGAGAGGTGTGGTGGATAAGTTGGTCTCTTCCAACCAAACTGCTTTTGTTCCGGGTAGAAGCATGATGGATGGGGTCTTAATGGTTAATGAAATTCTTGATTGGGCTAAAAAGAAAAAGAAGGGGTGCTTATTACTCAAAGTAGATTTCGAAAAGGCGTATTATTCGATTTCTTGGAATTATCTTAGGTGGATTTTGGTGAAAATGGGATTTGGCAAAAGGTGGGTGAAATGGATGGAGTCTTGCATTTTTACTAGTTACATGTCCGTGTTGGTCAACGGTAGCGAAACAAAAGACTTCAAGGTTTAAAGAGGATTACGCCAAGGTGATCCTATATCTCCTTTTTTACCCGTTCTTGCTATGGAAGGTTTAACCGCTTTAACTAAGAAATCAGTGGAGGTGGGAGACTTTAAACCTTTCAAGTACAGAGAAAATGACTTTGTGGACATTCTTCAATTTGCGAATGATACCATCATTATAGGCGAACCCACTTTTGATAATCTTTGGAGCTTGAAAGTGTTGTTGAGAGGTTTTGAGTTTGTCTCCGGTTTGAAAATCAATTTCTACAAAAGTAACCTCTTCGGAACTCACATAGGAGATTGGTTTTTTAAACCGGCCACAACTTTCCTCGTTTGCAAAAAAGGATCCTTTCCGTTTAAATTCCTTGGTATTTGGGTGGGTGAGGGAGCTAACAAGAAAAGGGTGTGGAAGGAAGTGGTTGACAACATCAAATCAAGAATTTCAAAATGGAAAGGTAGAAACATATCCATTGGTGGAAGGGTGGCTCTCATTGGATCTATTCTTAACGTTATCCCTATTTTTACTTTATCTTTCTATAAAGCTCCGAGTAAAATTGTTCATGAAATAAGAGGTATTCTTAGCAAATTTTTGTGGTGTGGGAATATGAAAACAAGATGCATTCATTGGGTAAAGTGGGAGAATATTTGCAAGGCAAAAGGGAAAGAAGGGTTAGGTTTAAGAGATGTGGGAGAAATGAACAAATCTCTTCTTCTTAAATGGAAGTGCAAAATTTTGAAGGAAGACAAGGCTATATGGAGTAGATTTTTTACTTTTGAGATACTTTAACCCGAAACTTAAAGTGTTAGCTTCTTGCAAGGACTCTTTAAACCGGGATGATTCTAGATGGTGGAGAGACATAATTCTTAACGATTTCAAAGAGGATGAATCAGAAGATGGTTTTACCAATTGGGTAAAATGTGAGTTAAAGAAAGGTAACAACATTCCTTTTTGGCATAGTTGTTGGTTGGGTGATCAATCTCTTCGAGCTTCCTTTCCGTATTTGTTTGATCGGACAACCAATAAACTAGGTGCGGTGGGTGATCTTATCATTTGGAACAACGGTGCCATTTCTTGGAACTTGGAAGCTATTTTTGGTAGTGATCTTTTGATTACTCCGGTTCCGAACTATTCTTCTTTTAACATTCTTGGCACGGGCTCGGCTCTTGGGAATGAATTGAGGGAATTAAAGGAGCTTCTAGATGGAGTGGTGTTGGACAATTCGGCAACGGATGAATTCCAATGAAAACTAACCTCTAACAGAACTTTCTCAGTGTCTATTGTATCACATTTGGTGTCTAATGCAAAGAATCTAGCTTGGCCAATTCCAACCATTATGTTGTTGGATGTTATTTGGAAGACAACCATTCCGGAAAAAATCAAGATTTTTTCTTGGAGATTTTTCATTAAAAGACTACCGCTAAAAGTTCTCCTAGCAAATAGAGGTGTGTCTAATTTTTCTTCCATTGATTGTTCTTTTGGCAATAGCCATCCGAAATCCTTGGAGCATCTTTTCTACCAATGCCACGTTTCAAATGCGGTATGGAATAGAATTTTTATTTGGATGGGTAATGAGGTTGCTCTTTCGTTGGAAGAGTTCAAGAGCTTTGGGTGTATCCAAGACAAGGTGAAAAATACCAATATTAAAGCTAAACTAAATACAATTTGGTTGGCTACAATATGGTGCATTTGGACTATGAGAAACACTGTCACATTTGATAACGTTCTTTTTAGCTTTGATGAGGTGATTTCTAACATTATGTATTATTCTTGGAGATGAGTTTGTATTAGGGAATCATCGCGTAGGATTAATTTTTATGATTGGTATAAATTACCATTATGTTGTAACAGCACTTTCTAGTGTATTCTTGTTGTAAGGGTTGCACCCCTAGTGCGATTTCTTATAATCATTGCTTATTAAAAAAAAAGGTTAAATGGCTTTCACCCCCCTGCAATAGTAGCGAGATTTGATTTTCCCCCTTATTAAAAAAAATTTAGTCTTCGCCCCTTAGAAAAAAAAAAGATTCTGTTTTCAGACACCCCCTATTTCATGTTTGGCTGACTGGGCTGGGAGAATCTTGCTGACTGGGCGCCATAATCCATGTTTGGCTGACTGGGCGTATGACGTGTCTGCCTTTGGAAAGCTTGGAAAAATTGCAAATTAATAAGTTGCAAAACCTCGTATTCGAAACCAGGTCACTAAAGCTACACTGCTGCAAGCTTACCACCAAACTATGCATGTTTAGTTGTTTATAATTGCAAAAGAGTTCTATATATTATAAAATACATTGCTGAATACAATAATTAAACTATATGGTTAATTGCTGAATACAATAATTAAACTATATGGTTAATTGCTGAATACAATAATTAAACAATAATTAAATACATTGCTGAATACAATTATAAAGTATATTTTAATACATTTAAATATCTTATTGATTATTATACATATAATTATAAAATACAATTATAAAATACAATTATACATATAACGTTTTTTTTATAAAATGTATTATTTTATAACATTTTTAAATGTATTTTATAATTATAACGTTTTTTTTATAAAATATTTAAATGTATTTTAAAAACGTTTATTAAATAAAACATTTAAATAAAATTATTTAAATGTTTTTTTAATAATTTTTTTAATTAACGTTTTTTTTAATTATATAAATATATTATTTAATAATTATATAATTATAAAATATTTAAAAATACATTTATATAATTATATAATTATAAAAAAACGTTAAAATATTTAAAATACATTTATATAATTATATAATTATAAAATATTTAAAAATACATTTAAAATAAATTTATATAATTATAAAAAAAACGTTAATTAATTTTCAATTTATATAATTATTAAAAATAATTTTGGAATATAACTAAAATATTATTACAGCTTTTTTAATTTATATATTGTTGAAAAACATTAATAAAAACGTTAATAATTATAAAAATGTTAATAAAATAAAAACGTTAATAATTATAAAAATGTTAATAAAATAAAAACGTTAATAAAAATGTTTTATAATTTTTTTAACATTTTATAAATCCCAGTTTTTAATGAAAACATTTTATAAATTTATATTGTTACAAATCCCAGTTTTTAATGAAAACATTATATAAATTTTTTAACATATTGTTAGTATAATGTTAGTATATTTTTTAAAGCCCAGATTATTAGTTAATATATTGTTAGTATTAACTTGTTATATATAAGTTGAGGTTGAAACAATAAAAATCAATAAAAAAAAAGTAGTTCAGTTGGTTGTACATGGTTCTTGGTTGCCTAACAGTCCTGGGTTTGACAAATTTTTAATTGTGTTTTGCTTAATAAAATAGTATATAATATGTCCAGTCAGTCAAATAAGAAAATCAAATGCCCAATCAGCAAGATTCTCTCAGCCCAGTCAGCCAAACATAGAATATGGGGTGTCTGAAAACAGAATCTTTTTTTCTAAGGGGCGAAGACTAAATTTTTTTTAATAGGGGGAAAATCAAATCTCGCTACTATTGCAGGGGGTGAAAGCCATTTTAACCAAAAAAAAATCAATCTTCTTTGAGTATGACACACATAAAAGGTAAACATCTTTGTAGCCGATATGAGATGTGTGGATCAGTGTTTTAAAAACCGGACCGGTCATCGAACCGGTGAGGGTACTGGGTCACTGGTTTATCGTTTGAACCACTGGGTCACTGGTCGAACCGCACGACCAAACCGGATTAAATCGGATAACTCGGTTGAATAGACTTGTCATTATATAGGCATAAAACCGGTCGAAAAGGATGATTCAGTCTCTAAAAAAATATAACTAGCTTTTAAATTTTTTAAAAATATCATATCATAAATTCACAATTTCATAACTTAAATTCAAATTTTACACAAAGGTATCACACATAACAAAATAGTAAAAAATTACAAAGTCTAATTGCAAACAAAGTCTAATTACAACATAATCTAATTGAATAGTTTATAACAAAATAACTCCAATGTGTACCAAATTTAATTCAAAATAGGATCCTCCTAAAAAGAAAATCAAATAAAATTCAATATGTTTATGTAATTTAAGAAAATTTATTAGCAAAGATAACAAATAGACAATAAAGTTTTTAATTTGTCACTAACGAAAAAAACTATGTGAGAATGCTATTTAAGTAATACACTACCAAATATATTAAAAAAAAGTTTAAAAGAAATGTTAAAAAAAAAGTTTAAAAAAAAATTAAAAAAAAAAAAGTTTAAAAAAAAGTTTTAAAAAAAAAACAAAATAAAAAAAAGCAATTAAACCGCCGGTTTTCCAATTTTCCCGATTTTTCTGGTTTTCACCGGTTTTCACCGGTTCTCACCGGTTTGATGGCATACCCGATCTGACTATTGAACCAGCGCAGTTACCTGGCCAGTTCCCGGTTCAACCGGTCCGACTAACCGGTCCGGTCCGATTTTTAAAACATTGGTGTGGATTATGCACGAGTGTTTATTTTTTAAGAAGATGGTTCACCATTTATTTTAATGACTTTGAAGTTAGAATTCTGAATCACCTAGGTTGACCCTTCACAACTGCACCCTATAAGTTGGGCCTTAACATTATCCAAAAATAAAAAAATTTGAGTTTTTTTTGCTGGTCTTTACAAAACCCTTTAAATTTTATATTTCATTAATTATTTTCTACCAATATATTCTTAATTATGGATGTAAATTTAAGTGTTTTTTTATAGTCAAAACAATTTATAATAAAATAATGTTTTAAGAAAAATAATTTAAATTAATTTTTCATTTGAAGCTTTTTGTAAATTTTTTAACAAAAATATATATTATAAAAGTTACTTTTGAAAAAAAGTTAACAAAATAGACTTGATATTATATTTTTTTTCCAAGGATCTCTACAAAAATATGTTTATGGTATAAGATGAAATGAAATATAATAAACTGATAAGTAATGTGATTCTATTATTTAAATTTATAAATAATAGATGAAGTTGAATGAAACAGAATTAAATCCATTCTATCATATTTGTAGTATATGCAATTGAACTATGCATTTTAAATAATAGAATAAAAAAATATGTGTCACATGCGTCCTAAAAGTACATGTTAAAAAGATATACAAATAGAAAATTAATAACCCATAAATTTATATTCAATTTTTTTCCACTTAATTGCTCATATATTCCATTTCACTCCACTATTATCCACGAACAAATATATCTTAATACTTTTAGACAATAAATATTAAATAAAGTTTAGGGTTAACAGTAATTTTGATCCCTCAAATTTTTTAATTGTTTAAAAGAGTAATTTTGATCCCTCAAATTTTTTAATTGTTTAATTTTGTTATTTCAAGTTTCAATTATTTAATTTTGATTCTCCAAATTTTTTAATTGTTTGATTTTGAACCTTCAAATTTTAATTGTTTAATTTTTGGCCTTTTGAAGTTTGTCAATTGCTTAATTTTGGCTCTTCAAATTTGTCCTCTTTTATATTTATACTCCGTTAATGATATGTAGGCTAAACTTTTCTTTTCTTGTTACTTTTTCTTATATTTGTTTTGGTTCTTTTTTTTTTTAAATTTTTTCTCTATGATTATATTTTTCTTTTCTTTTTAATAGTTAAGTTTTGAACAAAATATCTTAAAAATCTTAATTATTACATTCAGCCTATACTTAACGAAAAATTATTTTGATAATAAAAAGATTGACCACTAGCTAATTAAAATAATAAACTCGTTGGCCAATAACATGCCTTTTAACAAAGTTATTTTAGAATATAAGGACAAGCCTACAATATCTCTTATAAAAAGTTTGAAATTCTACATGACTAATATGATTGTTAGATTTTGAGACTTTATGCTTAAATATGAGAGAGTTATTGGTCAAAATTATTGTTATTTTAATTAATTTACTATTGATCAATTTTTTTGTTTTCAGAAGAATTCGCCATTAGGCATACATTGAATTAAATATTTAAAATTTTCACGATATTAAGTTCAAAGCTTAAGTATTAAAAAAGAAAAGAAAACTAGAATTATAGAGAAGAAAATTAAAGAAAAGGAAAAAAAGTAAAAAAGAAAAAAAAAAAAAAAAGAAAGAAAGAGAAATTTAGTCTCCTCTTATTAGATGACTATCAAATGCGTGACAATTAAAATCAAACAATTGATATTTGAGAGATCAAAATAAAACAATTGAGAAATTTGAATGGTGAACATAACATTTACACAAATATTCCTAAGTGAAGTGTAGTTGGTTAGACTTGATTGATTGTGATACGTCAATACTAAACAACCACTGGAAGCTTAAAGCTTTGAAGGTGTTTAAAGAAATGGACAATTGGAGATTAGTATGCAATTAAGATACTTTTGTATCCACATCTAATTGTAATTCCATCTTTGCAACTTCCATTCTTGAAATGTATGCAAAATTTAGTAGCTTCAATATTGCAAGAGACTTGTTTGACAAAATGCGCAAGAGAAACATTGCTTCTTGGAGTTGTATGAATTAATGCTTATAAATTATAATCAGTATGAGAGACATAACGAGGTCCTTTATCTCTTTTTTTATGCGGAATGGCTTTCTGTCCTGATAAGGCTGCCTTTTTCAGTTGGGCAGGTCATTTCGGTGAAGCAGAAAAATCAATAGAGACAATGTCAGTTCAACCGAATAGTTCTATATGGAAACATCACTGCTGCTAGTCAATTGAGAGTACTATTAACAGAGCTGGAATCTGTTCAAAGTTTTTTTTTTCTATATAAATATTCTTACTTTATTTGAATTTCAGCTTCTGTTCATATTCTTAGGAGCTTTTATTGTGACGAAGTTCAAAATTTTCAAGGAGCAAACTCAAAATTGAGGAGTATAAGTTTTTCCAAAAAGGATCCTGAAAGGCAACAAATATTTTCTGGAGTTCTCTTTGGTAAGTTTTGTTTATAGCATTGAAAATCGATGACATTTAACTCAATTTTATTTATTGACTAGTGTTTTGATAATATCATTGGGACTACATTGGGCTTTGTATTGGTGTTATACTGAGAAACTTTAGGTGTAGGCTGGTCACTTGCAATTTTTGGGCTGTGTTAGTGTTCAAGTGGGCAATGCCGTAATGCAAAATAGGATCAATATTTACCGAACCGCCAAGAAAAGTTTGATATGATGGAACAAATTAAATTTAGATGCCTGAGTGACAGTGAGACCTCATTACATCATATCATTTGTGCCATATATGTGAACAATCCAATCTTTCTTTAGTTTTCTTAGTATATGGTTGGTGTCTAAAATTCATTTATAGAGTATGCTGAAAGGCGGCAGCTAAAATCCATATAAAAGAGGGAACTAACAACTATAGTATTTGCTGTTTGCTGTGTAGAAATGGAAGCATTGCTTAATAAGGAGGCACTTTATAATTATAATAGACTTAGAGCATAGAAGCCCGAAGTTGCTTATTGAATAATGGTGGACTTCAAAATTAATAGCTTTTGATTTTGAATCTAGTATAAACCAGATGATAATAGTAACGAGGTAATTTAAACTTCTTGTTAAGAGTCCCACATCGGACAATATATGGCCTGAAATATGTCCTTATAGTTAAGAGTCCTCACCTTACAAGCCGGTTTTGTAGGGTTGAGTTAGGCCCAACCACATTTCTTCACACAAGTATCTTCCCGGGGAAACTTTTAGTTGAGGTTAAGTAAGTTAGTTATAGAGTATCAGATGGTGCCAATGAGAAATCTAGAAAAAATCATTTGGAGAAATGAGTTTGAAAGGCTTATTTTTTGATATTGTGTTTATAAAATACTACTCCCTCCGTTTCATAATAAGTGTCTCATTCGCACTTTTTCTGTGTCTCAAAATAAGTGTCCCTTTAGAATATCAATGCAACATTTATTAATTTTTCCACTAGTATACCCCTATATATTAACTTTCACGTTTTCCAACTACTCCTCTACCTATAATAAATAAGGGTACTTTAGTAAATGATATTAAATTTATCATTAAAATCAACACATCTAATCATTTTCTTAAGAACCGTGAAAAGCTCAAATGGGACACTTATTATGAGATGGATGGAGTATTGTTTATGAGGTGGTTATCTAGACTTTACTTTTGATGGAATTTTACATTTCCCACTACATATTGCATCTAGAAAGTTTGGTTGCAAATTTTCCATTTTATTATCACACAGCACTATCACTTCACTTTTTCTCCCATATGCTGTGCTACTTTCTTTGTTGAATCATTTAACTTGACTTTTGTTTGCATTTTATAATTATATTTTTCGAAAGTAGCATGTTGTATTTAAATCCACAATGAAAGAGAGGGAAGGACCATGCTTCTGTATTCCCCAAACTTAATTATCAAACACCTTCTTGCTCTTGAACCAAATGAAGCCTTATATTTTCTTGTTACCTATGTCTTGGTATTTATACCTTCATCTCTTTACCTTAACCTTAATGTTCTTAGACCCAAACACAACTGTGACAATGGCTCTAGGAAACCAAACCGATCATTTGGCATTACTCCAATTCAAGCAGTTGATATCTAATGATCCATATGGTATCTTAGATTCTTGGAACAGTTCTACCCACTTTTGCAAATGGAATGGAATCATGTGTAGTCCCAAGCATCAAAGAGTAACAACCTTGATGTTGCAAGGATACAATTTGCATGGATCCATATCTCCATATATTGGCAATCTCTCTCATATGAGATTCCTCAATCTTGGAAGCAACAGCTTCAACGGAAACATTCCACAAGAGTTCGGTCGTTTGTCACGATTAAGGTTTCTCCTTCTAGTCAACAATTCCCTGGATGGAGAATTTCCTATGAACTTGACAAAGTGCTCTGAGCTCAAAGGAATACACTTATCAGGAAACAATCTTATTGGAAAAATACCTAGCCAAATTGGCTCTCTTCAAAAGCTTCAAAATATTATTATGGCGAAAAACAATTTTTCTGGGAAAATCCCACCTTCTGTAAGGAATCTGTCATCCCTTATTCTTTTTGGTATTGGCTATAATAACTTGAAGGGAAATCTTCCACAAGTGTGCTACCTAAAACATTTGAAGAGATTATCAGTGCATGCCAACAAATTATCTGGTACACTTCCTTCTTGTCTCTATAATATATCATCTCTTACTTCTATCTCAGCTGCAGAAAATAACTTTACTGGCTCTCTTCCATCCAATATATTCCACACCCTCCCCAATCTCCAATATTTTGGCATTGGAATAAATCAAATCTCAGGTTTAATCCCTATTTCCATTTCAAATGCTTCTACTTTGACAGTATTTGATATAAGTAAAAATCATTTTGTCGGACAAGTTCCAAATCTAGGGAAGATGCAAAGTCTTCGGCGGTTGAATTTGGCTTCCAACAATATCGGCGACAATTCAACAAATGATTTGGATTTTTTAAAATCATTGACAAACTCTAGTAATTTGGAAACATTCTGTGTATCTTATAATAATTTTGGAGGTAGTTTGGAAATGTCTATAGGAAATTTATCCACCGTACTTAGTCAATTTGTTATTGGAGGAAACCAAATATATGGACGAATTCCAATAGAACTAGGAAATCTAATTAGCTTGAGTCTCTTAGCCATGGAAGATAACCATTTGGAAGGAAGAATTCCATCTAATTTTGGGATGTTTCAAAAGATACAATTTCTAGGTTTGGGTGGAAACAGATTATCAGGGGATATACCAGCATCCATAGGCAATCTCAGTCAGCTGTATGCTTTGGGACTATATGACAATATTCTAGAAGGATATATTCCCCCAAATATTGGAAATTGTCAAATGTTGCAATCCTTAAGCCTTTCACAAAACAACCTGACAGGAGTCATACCATCAGAGATTTTTAGTATTTCGTCTTTGACAAATTTATTGAATTTGTCACTAAATTCACTGAGTGGTAGCTTACCGAAAGAAGTGGGAAAGCTAAAAAATATCAATGATCTAGATGTCTCTATGAATCATTTGTCTGGTGACATTCCTGAAACTATTGGTGAATGTTCAAGCTTAGAAAATATTCGATTGCAAGGAAACTCCTTCAATGGAACAATACCATCTTCTTTGGCTTCTCTCAAAGGTCTTCGATATTTAGACCTTTCAAGTAATCAATTGTACGGACCAATTCCTGAAGTTATGCAGAATATCTCCGGCTTGGAATACTTGAATGTTTCTTTTAACATGTTGGAAGGCCAGGTGCCAACAAATGGTGTTTTTGGAAATGCAACCCAAATAGCATTGATTGGAAACATTAAACTTTGCGGAGGTATTTCAAAACTGCATCTACCACCATGCCCTATCAAGAGTGAGAAGCACACAAAACACCATAAATTCAGGTTGGTAGCAGTGATAGTCAGTGTGGTTTCTTTTCTTATACTGTCATTTATTATAACTATCTACTTCATGAAGAAAAGAAACAAAAAACAGTCATTTGATTCACCAACAACTGACCACCTAGCTAAGGTTTCATACCAAGAATTATTTCAAGGAACCGATGGATTCTCGACTAGAAACTTGATCGGATCAGGAAATTTTGGTTCAGTGTACAAAGGAAATCTTGTGTCTGAAGATAATGTTGTTGCCGTAAAGGTCTTGAACCTCCAAAAGAAAGGAGCACACAAAAGTTTCATTGTTGAATGTAATGTACTAAAAAACATTAGACACCGGAACTTAGTTAAGATTTTAACATGTTGTTCTGGTACGGATTACAAGAATCAAGAATTTAAAGCTCTAGTTTTTGAGTACATGAAAAATGGAAGCTTAGAACAGTGGTTGCATCCCGAGATTTTAAATGCAGAGCATCCAATAACATTGGACCTTGGTCATAGATTAAACATCATTATCGATGTTGCTTCTGCGTTACATTATCTTCATCAGGAATGTGAACAATTGGTCATTCATTGTGATCTAAAGCCAAGCAATGTCCTTCTTGATGAAGACATGGTTGCTCATGTGGGTGATTTTGGCATATCAAGACTTGTCTCAGCCATTGGTGGTACATCTCAGTCAAATACTAGCACAATTGGAATCAAAGGAACCATTGGTTATGCTCCTCCAGGTATCTTTTAAATTCTCCTATGTTTGGTGTAGGCTAAATATTTTACTAGTGAGATGGTATTAATATATTTTTCTTCATGTTATAGAGTATGGAATGGGTTCTGAAGTGTCCACATGTGGTGACATGTATAGCTTTGGAATTCTTGTGTTGGAAATGCTTACGGGTAGAAGACCCACTGATGATGTTTTGGAAGATGGTCAAAATCTGCATGAATTTGTTGCAATTTCATTTCCTGATAATCTTATAAAGGTTTTGGATATAAATCTTGTATCAAGAGATGCAGAAGTTGAAACACAAGATCGAAATCATGACAATCTCCTTCAAACTTTAGATGGGTGCTTAGTTTCACTCTTTAGGATTGGACTTATTTGCTCAATGGAATCACCAAAAGAAAGAATGAGTATTGTGGATGTCACTAGAGAGCTTAGCCTAATCAAGAAGGCCTTTTTCAATGGTGAGATAATTGATATTTTTTACGCTTAGAGTGTGTTTGGATGAGGTAATTAGAAATTTTAAGGGAATTTAAAATTCAAAGCAATTCAAATGATTCAATTGAAATCCATTCATTTTAAATTATTTTGTTTGGATGAAGTATTAAGGTAATTCATTGTTAGATTTTTTGGGTCATTTTTTTATAAAATATAAATTTTTTGGACCAAATTAAAAAATTGAAAAGTAGGGACCAAATTACAATTTTTAAAAATTTGAAGGATCAAATTGTAAATTTTAAAAATTATTAAGGACCAATTTGCAATTTTTTAAAAATTTTTGGGGTCAATTTCATAATTTTGGAAAATATGAGGACCAATTTGTAAAATTTGAAGAAATAATAATAACAAATACATTATATGGAACATGAGAGGAATTTCAAATTCTTTGGTTTTTGGTGTCATTTCAAAATGATTAAATTTAACTTAGATGAAATACTCCATAAATTTCCATCATTTTAACAATTCTTCATTTTTGTATCCAAACAATGGATTTTGGTCAAATCATTTTAAATTCCCTCAAAACATTACTTTCCCTCATTAAAATGCTCCATCCAAACACACTCTTAAGTTTAATCATTAGTTGTTTATAGAGTTATAAATTGTTTTTATCATCTTATAGTAAAATGTAAAAGTAATAATGAGTTTCTTTTCTACTTGAATTTCAGGTGTTGACACTCATAATTAGATACTAAAGCTGAATTAAAATTCTAAGGTCATTTGTTGAAAGAGAAACGTATTCAGCTTGATGCAGTTTTGTTAAGAAACTGAAGTGTCTTACTGTTAGCACCTGAATTTGTTTAGTAATTTATGGTTATGTGTGATTGTGTTTAATGTACATTTTCCTTGCAACCTATACTAGTTGGTTGCTATTAATAAGTAATGTTGTATTTCTTTTTAATTCAATAAAGTGAGAACTGAAACTTCTGTTATATTTATCTTCCTTCCTTTGTCATGAATTTCCACTTTCTTAAGAAATGTCAGTGTTGTAGTTGTAATGCAAGTGCAGAATTGTTTTATGTTTCAACCATTCTAAGATATTGTTTTATGTTTCTAGTATAAAGTTATACACGTGTCTATCAAAGTTTCAATTTATTTAAGATCACAAAAGAAGAAATTATTTATTATTTTATTTGTTTGTTTGAAGTGTTGTGCAAAATGTATGAGTAATGGTTAATCATATATATTTTGTTTGTTTGGATCATAAGATTTTGAAGTTTTTATAGTACAATTGAGAGAACTGATTAATTCCTTAGTGTCTTGAATTTTTTTGGACGGATAAGCCAGAATTGTCCACCGGGGTCACATACTGTGCCCTTAAATAACTCCATTTGTGACACAAATAAGCCAAGATTTGTGTTTAGTGTTAATACCAAGTGTGCCCCTCATGCTAAACCTAACATTTGGAAGAATATCTTTGATGTCAAAGAGAGGATTTAGTAGGAAAGACTCACAAACTCCCTTATATAAGGAAATGATGGTTGACCTCCAATCAAATAATACAAGACGATGGATGTGAGCGTTTGCGTATTTTCTTCAAGAACCTAGGAGATTTTATCACGGGGCTGATCTCTAATCTGAACTAGGGTTTGATCACACAATCCCTAAATCAAAGCTTTTAACGGGTTTACCTTATAACTCAAATAAATCCCTAAATGGACAATATTAAACCTAGATGTATATCAATGATTCCCTTGGGGAATTTACAATTCTACTCTTTCTAGAATTACAATTATATCCTCACTCACAAAAGGATTTTTCTCACAAAGGAACTTAGGCAAAATATTAGTGAGAGAAAGTTAAATAAAATTTTAGGGAGAGAGAGAGAGAGGTGTGTCAAAACACATTTTTAGATAAAATGAAATGAGAAAAAGGACCTCTATTTATGGGTTAGAGGTTGGCTCAAAAAGGAAATTCGAATAAATACATTTTATGATCATCTAATCGATTGACACATATTAACAATTGATTAGAAGTTTGAAATATAATCATTCATAAGTTTATAAAAAGAAGGAAAAAATATCTAGCCGTTGCACATCATTAAGATGCTCTCCTAATCGCTTGTGACTCAATTTTGAGTTGATCTAACCGATTAGACAAAATGCTCCAGTCGATTTAATAAGTCAAAATTTTGCCTATAGCTATTTCGACTGCTCTTAATTCATCCAGCACAACTTCAAGATATTTTTTAATGTATTTTCTTTGGTAAAAACATTTTGAAAACATTTTAGTGTGCACGCGCTTTAGCCATGCACTTTTACGATAAAGCCCTTATTTTTCACACTTTGGTCATTCATTACTAAATTAAGAGGTACCACAATACGCCAAGACTTTGCCCGATGTTTTCTCTTTTGTCGAACTTGTTTGAGTAGCTTGAGATGAGGCTTTAGATTACATTCTATTTGATTGTCGTCATCAAATAGTCAAGTCCATCAAACTCTAATAATAAAGTTTGCATATTTATCCGCTTAATCGTTCTTGCTTGACTTATCATAAGACTTTGGTTGTCATCATCAAAAGTTGGCGTCCTTGTTAAAAGCATATCACCTGCAAAACAGGGTTCCACAACAATGATCACAAGAGATAAACTCCCGTATTCCAATTCAATAAAAAAATGCATAACCCTTTCGTTCCACCAAAATACAATCATAGAGAGTATATGTCATGTTAAGGTTTATTTATAGACGTGCGAAATGCCACAAAATTCTTTTTCTTGTAAATCATCAATATGGAATGTCAATACGAGAAGCAATTGCAAATAAAGTAGTTGGTTTCCAATACTCTAATAGAAAATCATGCATCCTCAACAACACTACAACATGTTTAACCTTCAAATTTTCAGGTCTAAAATTTGGTGTCCACACATATAGATGTCAATTTAAGGGGCCAATTAATTTGGGCCCCAGCCCCAATATTAAGAAGACCTAAAATAGTTTAATAATAATAAGCCCTCAAATACATAGGGCCTAAAGTTAGAAGGTCCTAAAATTCAAAAGGGGCCTAAGGCCCAAATAAAATTTAAAAAAAAACATAATTATGAAAAATAAAATTAAAAAAATGGAAAAATAAAAAATAAATTTTAATAATTTTTTATAAATAAAAAAAAAATTGTTAAAAATTTCAAAATTAAACAACATTTTAAAAAAGATTTTGTAAATAATAAAAATAAAGCTCATGTTTTATAGATTATCACTAACCCTAATGTTATAATTTTGTATGTACTTACTAAACACTTATTTATTATCAACTTAGATAATGTCACTATTATCTTATCAATAAAAAACTTCACTAACTAACAACTTTTTAAAAAGGCCACAACATGCACTCCTTAAAAAGACAAATTTAGTACAGTTAAACTAACAGCAGAAGCAAGTTTGTCTCTTGAAACAGTTCTAGTTTCAAACCATGTAGCTATGCCAAATCAAATCAAGTGCTTAAAAATCATTAAATGTGTTGGGTGCCATGATAGCACAAGAGGAAAAATCAGAACTTTAAAGATCATTTAGATCATCAAAGTGAATAAAATCAAGGAAAACATTGAATAGCATGCAGTTAAAATATTGGCACAGAAGAAACAAAAAGAGCCAAGGAAGGACCTCTCGATTTCAAGCAATAGCTAGTGCAGTCATATATAGAGATAATTATTCTAATAAACAAGTTTAAGTTTTCATTACTCCTACGAGTCTAAGCAAATGATTGATTGAATTCCTACCATGCTAAAGAATAATTACAATTATTTGTTGAACAAAACAATGGAGTCTTGGTGCAAATAAAATCTTGTGCAAGTTTTTGGAATAAAATAAGGCCTTCTCAATGGGGGCAAAAAAAAGTATTATGTAAAGGGCCTAACATTTTAGGGCCTAAAATAAATCTCCAATAACAGGGGTTTAATATATTAAGAGAGTTTCTTTATCCACCCCCTATCTTCTTGGTGATCCCTGGTGGAAAACCCAAAACGCCCCTATACTTCGGAAATGCATTTCCGAAGTGTAAAAAAATGATGTTTTCGGATATGCATCTTCGAAAACATTTTTTTCAAATTTTTTCTTATTTCGGAAATGCATTTTCGAAAACAGCATTTCGGAAGTGCATTTCCAAAATACTGCGCGTTTTGCAGATTAAACAAAACAACCCCTCCCCCAATTCATTTTTACCCTAAATCAATTGCAAACTCAACCTCATAGCGATTTTCTGCAAACCAACTTCTAAGGCTACTTCAAAGGCTCTATCTACTTGTTCTACTACATTCAAAAGCATCTCAATCACCTTCAATTTGTAAGTTTCTAAAACTTTAGATCTATAATTAAAATGCATGTTAGGGTTGTTAGAAATTAGAAAAATGATATAGGGGTAGGTTGTTAGTAGTCTTTAGGGTTGTTTAGAAGCATAGAAACTGTTTCAAGTTTGGATTTTGGGGTCTGCCATGGAAGTTGCAGAAGTTGTGTTCGTAAGGGTGTTTCGGAAGTTCATTTCCGAAAACACCTCCCTCACCAGTTTCGGAAATGAACTTCCGAAATGTGTCCAGAATTGATTTTTTTTGAATTGTTTCGCATTCTTATGGATTTCAGTTGTTTCGGGAATATGGCAGGCAACCCAGCACGCATCAGACAGGGGAGAGAGACACAGACAGCGTCGGCTAGACGCGAGCGGGCGGTGCAGCTGGCATCGACGCAGGGACAGGGTCGTGTGCGAGTATTCGTGTAGATGGACGAGGCTGGTTCCTCATCTGGATCGAGGAGTCGTCTGGCTCGGGTGTCTTCTTCCCGTCAGGAGGAGGTACGAGAGGAGGAGGGGGAGGTGAGATACCAGGAGGAAGAGGAGGTACCGGATGTTGACCCTCCGCACGGGGAGGAGGAGGAGAAGGAGGAGGGCTACCCGGGAGGGCCCAATGACACGTCCGTGCTGATTTCCTACCACGAGCATGTAACGCCCCAGACTGCTTTCGGGATGATCGACTGATCCCACAAACCAACACGGGTCTTTTCAGCATGCTTTGACCTCACTCGCACGCTTTCCGGGAAACTTCCCAGAAGGTCACCCATCCCAATACTACTCCAAGTTAAGCACGCTTAACTGTGGAGTTCTTATGGAATGAGCTACCGAAAAGAAGATGCATCTTGTTGGTATAGGTAGTACCCATCAATCCTTATAAGCTTTCCTTCGACCATGCAATCTCATACCTGCACAGCCTTAGGATTCCTCTCATTCCGATGTGGCGACCATCCTTGCCATCTCAGGCCTCAGGTGTTACATGCGGTGCAACCACCACTCGCCTTATTCGGCCTCGGGTGTTACATGCCCACCAGCTTCCGCATGGTTCGTCCTCGAACCACATCGTACTGGGAGAGGTCTGGCTCTGATACCATTTGTAACGCCCCAGATTGCTTTCGGGATGATCGACTGACCCCACAAACCAACACGGGTCTTTTCAGCATGCTTTGACCTCACTCGCACGCTTTCCGGGAAACTTCCCAAAAGGTCACCCATCCCAATACTACTCCAAGTTAAGCACGCTTAACTGTGGAGTTCTTATGGAATGAGCTACCGAAAAGAAGATGCATCTTGTTGGTATAGGTAGTACCCATCAATCCTTATAAGCTTTCCTTCGACCATGCAATCTCATACCTGCATAGCCTTAGGATTCCTCTCATTCCGATGTGGCGACCAGCCTTGCCATCTCAGGCCTCAGGTGTTACATGCGGTGCAACCACCACTCGCCTTATTCGGCCTCGGGTGTTACAGAGCACGTCGCTCGACGTGTCTGGGAAGGAGAGGTATTTTTTATAATTTATCCGACTTTATTATTTAACCATTTTTTAGTTAGCTTTTTATTCCACATTTTCTTAATGGTCTAATTAACAATTTTTTTTTGTTGTAACAGGAAAGACAAACTTTAAACATGGTGAACCACGCCCGGAAGATTTTTTGTCTCTTTAAACCAGAGACGCAGTGGTTTAACGAGGCGGTGACTGCTTCAGGGCTAGGTGGGTTGTGCATGACCGGGTATACCACCATCAGCCACGGCATGCAGGGGGCTTTTATGGAGCGGTGGCACAGGGAGACGTCTTCTTTCCACTTACCGGTTGGGGAGATGACGATCACCTTGCACGATGTGCATTGTCTTCTCCACTTGCCGATTCGGGGGATGCTGCTGGACCATTCCCGGATCCAGAGGGTCGATGCGATCGACTAGATGACGATATATTTGGGTATGGACCCAGATATGGCTGATTTTGAGTGCCGGACGACAAATGGGCCTCATATCCAGTTCTCCATATTGAGCGATTATTATGACACCACTTGGTGGCGGCGGCCGAATCCGAGGATGCGGGCAACGGCCTATTTATGGAGTATCACCGTGCCTTTGCTCTCCGGTGCTGGTTCATGTTTTTGGTAGGCACTGCACTCTTTGTGGACAAGAGTGCAAGATACGTCGACGTGACCTACCTCCGCTACTTCATGGACGTGACTACCATTCACCAGTGGAACTGGGGGTCAGCTATTCTGGTATACCTATACCAGAAGCTGAATGAAGCCTCCAACTGGAGGACCAGGAAGATGACCAGATCCGCCACACTCCTGACGGTACGTTTCATTTTAATTTTTTCACATTTATTACATTTATTCATGGTTCGTATTTATTTTTAATACATTATCGTGTTTGTGTTTCAAGGATGGATCATCTCCTACTTCCCCCGCATCCACGGCTTCACCATTGATCCTGCGTACCAGGACGCCATGCCCAGGGCCGCCCGATACGTTCTCCAAAGGGGGGACAATACAGTGGGACCATATTGCGGGTACCTCGACCGCACAGCTCACGATGACATCCGTTGGAGGCCAGTCAGTGACTACACTACTGTTGTCTCATTTGACCGCATCGCGTTATATTCTGGCTGATTGACATGCGGGACCAACACCATGGTGAGGTATCTCCCTGAGCGGTGCCTGCGGCAGTTTGGATTTGTGCAGATGATACCCAGGTTACCGTTTGAGGCTGCTCCTGACACAGTTACCCGAGTGGAGCTCACTGCCATATTTGCTGATTAGGAGCGTCATGTGGTCCTGGAGGAGTATCGTCGCATGCAGGTCACCCAGGACTGGCACAGTGTGAAGGGGTATGTCACATGGTTCTATCGAGTGTCACATCCTCTGATGACACCCGACGCTCCTGGCACTCCTAGATCAGCATACGAGGAGGTCTTGGAGAACCAGCAGGCCGAGGATGACCATGTGATTGATCTCCTTCCGATCTGCCAGCGGATAGAGATGCTCGGGCGCGACGCGTTAGAGCGGGGTATCATTGATCTGGGAGGTCCAGAGGCAGTCGCCGTGGTGGAGAGGATGGTCGGTGATGCGAGCCATGCGGCAGCATGTAGGAGGCAGACGAGGTCCCAGGGAATGACGGTTAGGCATACCCAGTAGGGGTTCGGGTTTATTTTTCTTGTATTCGACTTGTATTTTGCACACTATTATTCGGTTTGTATATATTATTCGGATTTTATTTATTATATTAGTATTTTATGTTAATATGTCGTTTATTTTATTCGGAGTTTTTCGTTTAATTAAAAATACGGGACTGTAAAGAAAAACATTTAAAAAAAGAGAATTTCTGTATAATTCAGAAATGCACTTCCGAAAATCCCCAAAAACTGTGAAAAATGTGTTTTCGGAAGTGCATCTCCGAAAACACCCTCATTTGCATAATTCAGAAGTGCATTTCCGAAGTCTGGAAAAATCTATAAAAAAAATGCTTCGGAGATACATCTCCGAAGCAGGGGCAAGTTGGGGTTTTCGCTGGGGGTCACCCCATAGGGAGGTGGATAAAAAAAAAATTTATATTAAAACTTTGATGGGGCTAAATAAATGGAACTTTTAAATATATGGCTTATTTGACAGTTCTATCCACACATACAAACATGGTAGTAGGGGATTAACATTTCATATCCCTACACTCCAAATTTTGTTGAGATCCTTCTTTAATTTAAATTAAAATTTAAATAGTCACAACCTAAAGGAATTAAATTCTAGTTAGTAATTGGACTTCATAATTTTCTGAAAGAGTCCATGCCAATTAGATTTTATTTTAAACCCTAGTAGAGCATCCAAAAAACATGGTTCCATGCAATATCTTCTTCCACATACTTTTTTTCCGACGATCCGAACAATTAAAGTGTAGCACGGTGTCTTACTGAAAATTATACCCCGTACCCCTACATTTATCCCAATACCCCTACAATTTTAAAAAAATCCCAATTTTGTCCTTATTAAATTTTTAACTTTTCTTTTTTATTTTTTTTTTTTCAATTTTACTGAACCGGATAACCCAGGGGTGGGTGTTCCGGTTCTTTTTTTTTTTTCAATTTTACTGAACCGGATATCCCAGGGGTGGGTGTTCCGGTTCCTTTTTTTTCAATTTTAAGAGAAGTTGTTGTTGTTTCTTCCTGAACCGCAGGGCATCACCACCACCAACCTGTACAAAACAACAAAAAAAAGAGCTGTTCTGCTCCACCTCTTCACCACCCTGCTACACTATGCCAAAGCCTTGAACACGGAGCAATTGAGAGAGATCTACAGGTTTATTTTCATGGAAGTAGAGTGAAATCGCAAAGAGAGACCGACTGAGAAAGAGAGTACCGAGAGAGAATAGAGAAGTTAGGAGAGCGGCTGTTTGTTGTTGTTACAAAGAGGAAACTGAGCCTTTAGGGCTAGTTTTGTGTTTAGGGCTAGTTTTGTGTTCAAGAAACAAGTCTTTCTCCAGAACACATTCTCCAGAACACAGCTTTTGTAGAGCCTCATTTAGTGCATCATCAAGATTAGTGGTGTATTGTGTATACCCTTGAAAAAAAGAACCGGAACACCCAATTTTGGGATATCCGGTTCAGTAAAATTGAAAAAAAAAAGGAACCGGAACACCCACCCCTGGGATATCCGGTTCAGCAAAATTGAAAAAAAAAAAGAACCGGAACACCCACCCCTGGGTTATCCGGTTCAGTAAAATTGAAAAAAAAATAAAAAAGAAAAGTTAAAAATTTAATAAGGACAAAATTGGGATTTTTTTAAAATTGTAGGGGTATTGGGATAAATGTAGGGGTACGGGGTATAATTTTCTGTCTTACTATACTTATATCCAAAAATCACCTTAATCCAACTACTAATGAATTTGGAACCGCTAATGTTTTGAAATTTATTAGAAAACAAAAATATCTAACCTTCAAATTGCTCCTTTTTCCCTCTCCAATGCATTAAATTGAAATTGAAATAATTTTTTCGTTCAATACATCTACTTGTCTGAATTGTTTTTATTTTAAAAAATAATAGTAAAAATAAAGTATTATTTTAATGATAAAAAATCAATTATTTAAACTAAATGTAAGGCCCATTTATTTCGAGTTTTTTTTAAAATGATTTTTATAATATTATATAATTTTGTGTAAAAATATTTTACATAAATTTTTTTTATAAAAACTTCAAATGAAAATTTACTTTGAACATTTATTCTTCAAATGTATTTAATCTATTTATGGAAAAAAAATTAGATATTAAAATTTAAAAAAAAATCACTTAATTTTAAAGATATTTCAAATAAATTTTCATTAAAATCACTTTTGAAATAACACTTTTTTAAAAAATCGTAATTTTGACTAAGTTTTGGTCATCAATAATGCATATTTATATTATAGAATGTCAAAATTAGTGTTTCATTTTAGAAAAAACGAATATAAAAAAATTTATAACATTTTAAAAAAACGATTTTTATAAATATAAAAAAATCTATAATATAAAAAAATTAATGGCTGTGGAAAAGTCTACAATACCCTTATTTGCTTTTTTTGCCACCATATTAAAATTGTCTTTATTTGATCTTTGTACAATAAAGTTTTTAAATATATTATTAAAATAATACAACCCTCATATTTTATCAAACTTATCAAATCTTCTCTTTCATCACTTTCTTCCACAATTTTCTTTGTAAATATTTTTGTATAAGAAAATTTACTATTGAACAAATATTTTTGTAAATAATACTTAAACAAAAATAATTTTTTTTATACGGGAAAATCCTATTATTGATCTATATATTTTTATATACGAAAAATAATATTTATAATCCAAATAATTTTTATTAAAAAATGGTATACGGGAAAAAATCTATAATTGATTTAAATATTTTTATATACGAAAATTTACTATTAATCCAAATATTTTTGTAAATGATACCTAAACCAAATTAAAATTAGTACACGAAAAAAAATTTATTATTGATCTATATATTTTTATATACGAAAAATAGTATTTATGATCCAAATATTTTTTATACAAAAATGGTATACGGGAAAAAATCTACTATTGATCTAAATATTTTTATATACGAAATTTATTATTGATCTAAATATTTTTGTAAATGATACATACACAAAAATGAAGTCTGTATACGGGAAAAAATCTATTATTCATCCAAATACGTTTATAAATGATACCTGAATCAAATTAAAATTAGTACACGATTTTTTTTTATTATTGATCTATATATTTTTATAAACGAAAAATGGTATTTATGTTCAAAATATTTTTATAAACGAAAAATGGTATACGGAAAAAAATTTACTATTGATCTAAATATTTTTATATACGAAATTTACTATTGATCCAAATATTTTTATAAATGATACCTAACCAAAAATGAAGTTCGTATACGGGAAAAAAATCTATTATCATTCTAAATATTTTTATATACATGAAATGGTATTTATGATTACATATTTTTAGGGGTGTTCACGGTGCGGTTTGGGCGGATTTGACGTAAAAATTCATCCGAACCACAAGATGAAAAAGTGTGTGGTTCGGTTGGCTTTTAGAAATAAAATCGAATCAAACCAATGCGGTTTGGATTGGTTCGGTTGGTTCGGTTTTTTTTTTACAAAAATTTATTGAGCCTTACATACACATATTGATGACAACATACTTTGTATTTAGTCATTTATGCGTTATCAAATAATAACAAAATTCATCATATTTAGATAACAACTTTCCATTTAATATACAAAAATAATATTAGATAAAAGTGGAATAAAAAATATAAATAGTAACATAAAATAATATCAAAAACATTATAATGAAATAGAAAAAAAAGAGCAGATGAAATATTAGAGAAGATGAAAAAGAAAGAGCAGAAGAGATGTGATTAGATAAGAATAGGAACATTAAAAACGTAATTGGAAGAGAGAACAGTAAAATTAAAATAATAAGATGAAAAAGAAAAAACTTAAGAGATGAAAGACTTGAAAAGAATATGTGATATGTATTTGGAAAAGAAGATGAGAAGAATGTGCAATACCACTAGGAGAGATTTGAGAAGACTTAAATTGAAACCTTAAGTGCGAGGAAGAGAAAATCATTCGTAATCGTAAGGCTAAGGCATAATAAGTTTGAGTTTGGGTTGGATATAAGTTAATTGAAGTTTGAGGGGTTTTTAACATAATGCGGTATGGTTCGGTTTGGTTCGGTTTGTAAAATACAAACCGCAAATCGAACCGAACCGCGCGGTTTGTTAAAAAATGGCCCAAACACATCCGAACCAAATGCAGTTTTTTGCGGTTTCAGTTTGGTTTGGTTCGGTTTTGCGGTTTTCTATTGGGTCGGTTTGGTTTTGAACACCCCTACATATTTTTGATCCAAAAATGGTATACGGGAAAAAAATTATTATTGATCTAAATATTTTTATATACGGAAATTTAATATTGATCAAAATATTTTTCTAAATGATACCTAAAGAAAAATAATATTTGTATACGGAAAAAATCTATTATTTAAAAAAATGGTATTTATAATCCAAATATTTTTTATTTAAAAATAGTATACGGGAAAAAAAATCTACTATTGATCTAAATATTTTTATAAATGATACCTAAACAAAAATGAAGTCTGTATACGCGAAAAAATCTATTATTGATATAAATATTTTTATATACGAGAAATGGTATTTATGATCAAATATTTTTGATCCAAAAATGGTATCCGGGAAAAAATTTATTATTGATCTAAATATTTTTATATACGAAAATTTAATATTGATCCAAATATTTTTGTAAATGATACCTAAAAAAATAATATTTGTATACGAAAAAAATCTATTATTTACGAAAAATGATATTTATGATCCAAATATTTTTTATTCAAAAATAGCATACGAAAAATAAAGCTACTACTGATCTAAATATTTTTATATACGACATTTACGGCTTTGGCTAATATGCATAAGGATTTTACTTATGCACCATGCATAAGCCTACATAAGTCATTGGATCATGTTTTTAATCCAGTATTGAGTATTGAGTATTGAGTATTGAGTGGTGAGTATTGAGTATTGAGTAATAACAATTGATGTCTAGAATTTGATCCAATGATCCAAGGGTCCATAATAATCTATGCATGGTGCATAGATTTTTATCTATGCACGGTAACTGCACCCGACATTTACTATTGATGCAAATATTTTTGTAAATGATACCTAAACAAAAATGAAATTTGTATATGAGAAAAAATTTATTATTGATCTAAATAGTTTTATATATGAGAAATGTTATTTATGATCAAAAAAATTTTATCCAAAAATGATATACGGGAAAAAATCTATTATTGATCTAAATATTTTTATATACAAAATAATTAATTATTTATTTAAATATTTTTTCTTTCTTAACATTATATTTAAAATAGATGATATATTCAAATGCGCATAACAGAACAGAACTCGTGCGTATGCACGGATTTATTATTAGTTTATTTTTTTAAGATGAAACAAACATGCCCGTAATATTAAATTGTTCCTTTATAAAAAGACAATTATGATTTATGGACACCCAAGTTGAAACACTACACTGTATTTTTATATATATTGGCCACACTTTTAATTTTTAATTAATATAAATAATGCTTTGGTTTCCATGGAAGATTAAGTTTGCATTCAAATACATATGATGTCGATACGGAGTTGAAATATAGATTTTGAACTAGCATGACTCATATAAAAATAGTTTACCATGGTTTCTCGTTGCTTTACGTTGTGACTTGTGATAGACAGTGAAGAAATTACTTACATTTATAACATCTACAATATAAGAAAATAAACGGTTCTAAAAAAATACCAACATGCCTCTCTGTTATAATAGGTAGGAGAAATTCATTTGCCACCCCCAAAATGAATGAAATGAATAAAATGTCCAACAAAATTCATTAACACATTTTCTTAAATTTGTGTGAAATATCAGATTTTTCAAATCTTTGGGCGATACTGGAAATTTGGCAAAAACAAGTAAGTTTCCGGTAGATTTATGAAATTTCCGGTATTTTTTATCGGAAATTGTGAAATTCCGGTATCTTGTACTGGAAATTTTAAAATTTTTAGTATCTTGTACCGAAAATTTTAAAATTTCCGGTATCTACGAGCACTTCCCTCACATATGTGAGCGGAATACCCAACATTGTGCGGCTGTTGACCCTTGTGCGAGGAGGTGGAAGGCCAGACAGACCCTTCCAGGAGACAGACCCTAGATGGAGTATAGGCGGAGGCTTGATGCTCTGACGCTGGATGATGTCATCTGGAAACCGTATACAGGTCACCGCGAGCATCTTCCTTTTGATGTATCTAAAGGAGTAAAAAACACTTAGAAAGGAGGGGATTGAATAAGTGTAACTTCAAAAACTTGGAAGATAAAAACAATGAACACAATTATTTTTATCCTGGTTCGTTGTTAACCAAACTACTCCAGTCCACCCCTGACAAGGTGATTTACCTCAACTGAGGATTTAATCCACTAATCCAACTTATTACAATGGTTTTCCACTTAGATAACCTCTAAGTCTTCTAGAGTCTACAGATCACAACTTGATCACTCTAGGAATCCTTTTACAATCAATGTAAAATAAAGTTTACAAGAGTTTGAATGCTTCTAATAAAGCTGTAATAACAAATGTGATATTTCTCTTAAGTTCTATTCTTAACACTCACTAAATATTACAAAGAGTTGTGAGGTTGAAGATGAAGTTCTTTAGCTTTTAAATTTGACAGCGTTTCTGTATGTTTTGCACAAGTGTTGTATTCAGCTTCTGATCAGAACTTCTATATATAGGCGCTTGAGAGGAAATGACTGTTGGGATGAATTTAATGCTTTGAGTGAATAGTACAACGCTGCATTTAATGTTTCACACTTTTGTCAACTACCTCGAGCCTTGCTTTTGCTGCTTTTACTGACGTTGCCTTTTGTAGCTTCTAACGTTCCTTTTGTCAGTCAGAGATTTGACATTATAGCCTTTCATCTTGTACTTTCTTCTGGACTCAGATTTGTAGATAACAACGTTTGAATATCAGAGTCATCGGCTTTGGTGCAGAGCATCTTCTATCTTCTGACTTTGAAGAGCTTTGAGCGTGATACCATCAGAACTTCAGAGCTTCTACTTCTGACTTCCATTCTTCTGATGCTTCCCATTTCATGTTCTGATTCTACATGACTATCTTCTGATGTCTTGCTAGAGCATGTTCTGATGAAGTCATCCAGAACTTTCTGAGTCAGTGCTTCTGAGCGCTGATTTGTGCATACTCTTTAAATATTTCCTTAAATGGAAAATGTAAAGGATTAGAGTACTACATTGTCTTATACAAAATTCATACATAATGTTATCATCAAAATTAAGAATATTGATCAGAACATTTCTTGTTCTAACAATCTCCCCCTTTTTGATGATGACAAAAACATATATAATTGATATGAATTTGTATCTAGAATATCAGATGAACAAAGACAATTACATAGATATAGCATAAGCATATAATCGAAGTGTGTGAATATGTCTCCCCCTGAGATTAACAATCTCCCCCTGAAATTAATACTAGAAGAATTTATAAATAAAAGACTTCCCTGAGTGTTTTTCCATTTTAGTTGAGACTTTCACGTTGAACTTAGAACTGCAGAACATTCATAGCTTCTCTTCAAAGCTTCCATTGGACAGCTTCAGAGCTTTGAATTTCTCTTTATGATCACTAGTATCAGAGCTCTTATGTCTTCAGTCTTCTATGTATCTATCCATCAGAACTTGAGACTTCTTGTATTAGAGCTTCTGGTTTAACAAAGCAATGTTTGCTTCTGATCTTGAAGCTTCAGAGCACTAAGCTTGCTTCATTTCTTTAAGATCTTTAGAATTGCTTTTCCCCATGTATTTGCTTCTCATATTTAGCTTGTCCAGAATGTCTCATTCCTGCAAAAACTATCAAAGACAGAAACTTGCAAATAATTGTTAGGAATGTTGAGACTTAAGCCCAACAACTGATATTATAAATCAATTCAATTATCACGTTTCTCCCCCTTTTTGTCATAACATCAAAAAGCAGAAAAGATTCAGATGAAAGACACACATAGTGAAGAAAGAAAAAGATATTTCATTGATTAGAATCAGAAGAGAAGATATTACAGAAGCATATGCAAGCAAACAGATGCAGAAACAAAGAAAACTAACTAAGACACAAGACAGATTACTACTGGGTAAACCTAGAGGCTAAGGCGGCTAGAAGGTTCTTAATCTTAGAAGTGTCTTCAGCTTGCTTCTTGGAGGTTTCTTCTTGGTTCTTCATCCAAGTTCTGATCTCAGTATTTGTGTTATCTTGCTTGTCCAGACGACTAGTCAAGGCAGCTTGATTCTGTTGGAGTTCCTTCAAAGTGTTCAGCAGAACAGAAGGACCAGCAGAAGAAGCATCAAAACTATTGTCCAGAGCAGGATGAGCAGCATCAGCTTCAACCATTATAACATCTTCATGATTTTCCTCTACATGAATATCTTCAGCAGAATTTTCTTCAGACGGTAGCCCTTTGAAAACAGGAATTTCAGGTTCTTGAGGGTACTCAACTTCTGGGTAAACCATGTTAGGGGCCTTTTCCGAAGGGTTCTCCCTAAACCAGTTGAACAAAGCCTGAAAATCTCCAGTCAGAACTTTGTATGAATGTGGCTTCCACACAACGATTGCCAGAGGATTTTCTTCTTCTAGCTCATCAACAAACGGATTCTCTTCCAGAGGCTTACAGCTGGTAATGGGATGATAGTATCTTCCATCATCATACTCAAAGAAGAATCCAGAAGGACCAGGAGCAGCAGCCAAACAATCTTTCTGGAGATCCAGAAAGTCTTCTTGAATTTCCCTACAAAAAGCTCTCCAGAGCTTCCCAGCAGCTACATGATCCATCTTGGAGTCATGAGCAACCTTCATAACTTCTAAATCTGTCCTGACCTTGTTATTTAACAACTCAAAACGTGCATCAACAGAAGTTTTTGGAGCTTTTGTTCTAGGAGGTGATATTGGAGTTTGTGATTTGAGAGAAACGATTGGTGTTTCTGGGTGAGAGAAGGCATATGGTTGAGAGACTCTATCAAGAACAAATAATGTTTCTGAAGAGGATGGTTGTTGAGAGGATTCAGCTTCATTGTCTGAGTCTAAGACTACGACAACAGGAACAGAAGATGGTTTGTTTTTACGGTTATAAGCTTGCATACGGTGGATGAATGAATCAGAAAGAGAGGATTCTGATGAGGGAAAATGGCAGAACACAGCAGTGTTTACATGATCATAGTTGGAATGTGGAGGAGGTTGAGAAGTGGATATAGTGGCGTGAGGAGGAATAATGGTGTTTAGAGGTGTGGCTTCAAAGATAGGTTCAGAAACAAGAATAGGCGATTTGCCTTTAGACTTGGGTGAAGAAGGAGGGGTAGGAACTTTGGTGGTTGGAGGTGGTTTAGCTGGGGCTTTTATGGTGATATTTTTGGTGGAGCTTTTGTTGATACAATATTTGAATTTAAAAAAGGAGCAGAACCAGGTTCAGAAATTACAATACATGTAGGTCTTTTCTTCTTCTGAGGCCTAGCAGGACCTTCTCCAACAGTTGTCCTTTTCTTCTCCTTCTGCTTCTCCTTATGTTCAACTTTCTTCTTTCCTTTCTCCTCTTCCTTTTTCTTATCTTTCTTTTCATCCTTCTTCTTGTCTTCCTTCTTCTTCTCTTCCTTTTGTTCTTTCTTCTCTTCTTTCTTTTCTTCTTCTTTCTTTTCCTTCTGCTCTTCTTTTCTCATTTCTGGTAGATCTAGCCTTCTTTTTAACCTTCTTTCTTTCTCTTGCACTACTTCTGGAACTTGATTAGCAGTAGTGGCAAGTTTTTGCTTGCTTATCCATATAGGGTCACAGTCAGAACCATCTGCCTTGTGCATAGCAATGTATTGGACAATAACTTTTGGGAGTTCATTTCTGAAGAACAGCTCAAAGTCAGCCAGAGCAGGACCTCTTCTGGATCGAACTTCAGTGTTCACTTGGGGAGAAGTACCAATAGATTGCATTAAGCCCATCTTCTTCAGAGAACGAGCATTCATGGTACTTCCAATTACTGTATAAGGATCCTTGACAATACCAGCTTTCTCCAGATCCTCAACAATCTTTGTTTGAACCAGAAGATCTGAGATAATTCTTCCAAAAGGAATAATGTTTCTCTTGTACTTGGGATTCTTCTTTCTGGATTCATCTCTAGATTCCTTCACATGCTGCCACATGTGGTTGAAGATGATGAACGGAAGATCCACCTTTTCCTGTTTACCAATACAATACAAAATGTATTGTTGGTTCTTGCTAACATAGTTTGAGGAAACAGTTGCCTTTCTGTGGTAGATGCAACCCAGAAGAATCTTAGCCAAGATTTTGTAAGAAGGCTTCATTGTTTTGATTTCTGTAGACTCTTTCCCATCCGGGTAAATTTCTTTATACACAACCTCCCACTCTGTTCTTCTCGGAACAGCTTCAGAAACACCTTCAACGGTTTCCAACCCAAACAACTTCCTTAGAAGGTTTTCTGTAATGGAGATACGTTCACCATGAATAATAGAGAGAATGGTCTTTGGCATAACAGTTGCATGAACCCAGAATTCTTTCACCAGATCTGGATAGACTGGTCCACACAAACCATAGAAGAACATTTGCCATCCTTGAAAGGTCATAGCATCCTTTAGATGAATATCATGTGCTTCCAGGTTATCAAAATCAACCATCATTTTGCAGATAACCTCTAATTCATTCAAAGGAATAGAACAAGTCTTATGTGCAACAAGTTGTTGTTGTTGATCTTGATTTTGTTGTTGAGAGGATGAACCAACATTTTGTTTTGAAGAAGAAGCCATTGAAGCACTACTGAGATTTCTTGGTTTCTTTTTAGGGTTTTTGAAAAGGGAGAAGAAGAGGCAGAAATGCATAAACAAGATGATGGTGAAAAGAGGGAAAATGAATATGAGATGTGTTTAAATAGCCACGGACGTGAAACAAAATGCAATGAAATTCTGAGAATGAACAGTTACAGAATGCAGAGAATCAAATGCATTTAATGTTAAATGACGTTAGGAGAGATAACGTGAAATTTGAAATGATTTGCACAGTTATCTAGGGCGGCGTCTCATCAACTGCACGCATGCTTATCCCATCAGAATAAACACGTGTTCATCATCTGGAATAGCTGGTGACAGCTGTTTTGCTTTAACAGAAATTATGAATCAACTTACCCATATGAAACGTTAGCAATAACAAATTCATAATATCTAGATGATCAACATATCCAGAACATCTGATAAGAAAATAAATAAGCATTTCAAATCTAATCCATATATCAGATCTTCTCATCCTTTCATTCTGGGCATAAATCCATACTGATATTCTTCAGAATGAACTTAAACCTATCTTCAGCAAGGGGTTTTATGAAGATATCAGCCCACTGATGTTCTGTATCCATAAAGTTTAAAGAAAGAACACCCTTCTGAACATCGTCCCTAATGAAGTGATGTTTAATCTCAATATGTTTAGCTATAGAATGTAAGATGGGATTCTTAGATAAACAAATAGCAGAAGTATTATCACAGAATATAGGAATGTTACTCTCATATATCTGATAATCTTCTAGCTGACTCTTCATCCAGAGCATCTGTGTACTACAACCAGCAGTAGCAACATATTCTGCTTCTATTATAGAGAGGGAAATTGTGGCTTGTTTCTTGCTGTACCAAGAGATTATATGACTACCCAGAAACTGACAGCTTCCAGAAGTACTTTTCCTTTCAACTCTATCTCCAGCGTCATCAGCATCACAATATCCTACTAAGTTGTATTCTTCAGATCTTCTGTAGATTAAACCAACATTAGTAGTACCTTTCAGATACCTCAGAATTCTCTTAACAACAGTTAAGTGAGAATCTCTAGGATCTGATTGGAATCTAGCACACAAGCATACACTGAATAAATATCAGGTCTAGAAGCAGTAAGATATAGAAGAGATCCAATCATACCTCTGTAGAGTTTTTGATAAACCTTCTTGCTTACCTCATCCTTACCTAATACACACGTTGGATGCATTGGAGTCTTTGCTTCTTTGCTTTCTGAAAGATTAAACTTCTTGAGAAGTTCTTTCACATACTTGGTTTGATGAACATAAGTTCCTTCAGAAGTTTGATTAATCTGGATCCCAAGGAAATACTTGAGTTCTCCCATCATGCTCATTTCAAACTCTGCCTGCATAGACTTAGCAAACTCCTTTCCAAGTGTAGCATTAGATGTTCCAAATATGATATCATCAACATAAATTTGGCAAATTAAAATATCCTTTTTAAAGGTTTTACAAAAGAGAGTTGTATCCACTTTTCCTCTAGTGAAACCATTATCCAGAAGGAAATAACTTAATCTTTCACACCAAGCTCTAGGAGCTTGCTTCAAGCCGTATAATGATTTCTTAAGTTTGAAAACATGTTTTGGAGACTTAGAGTCTTCAAAACCAGGAGGTTGGTGGACATAAACTTCTTCATCTATATAACCACTTAGAAAGGCACTCTTAACATCCATCTGATATAGAGTGATGTTATTCTGAGTGGCAAAAGAAATTAATAGACAAATAGATTCTAACCTGGCCACTGATACAAAGGTTTCTGTATAGTCAATGCCTTCTTGCTGACTATAGCCATGAGCAACCAGTCTGGCTTTGTTTCTGACGACTTCACCTTTCTCACTTAGCTTATTTCTGAAGACCCACTTAGTTCCAATGATGTTAAATCCTTTTGGTCTTGGAACCAGATCCCAAACATCATTCCTTGTAAACTGATTAAGCTCTTCTTGCATGGCAATTATCCAGTCAGCATCTTCCAGAGCTTGATCAACAGAAGTTGGCTCAATCAAATATACTAGACCAAATTAACATTTTGCATTGTTCTTAAGGAATGCACTTGTTCTGATGGGATCATCTTTCTTTCCAATGATGACATCTTATGAATGAGCAGAGTTGAGTCTAGAAGATCTTCTGAGTGTTGGCTCTTCAGATATTCTGAGATTCTCCAAAGATGCTGCAACTTGATCTTCTGTTACCTCTTTACTCTTGGGTTCTTCATGGTCTGAGTTAGAGATTTCTATATCTGCAAAATTCTCAAACTGCTTTGGCTTTTCAAGACCAAGCTTATCATCAAATCTGATATTGATTGATTCTTCAACTACCAGAGTTTTAGTATTGTATACTCTGTAGCCTTTTGAGCGTTCATAATATCCAAGTAGAAAACACTTCTGAGCTTTAGAATCAAACTTATGCAGATGATCTTTAGTATTCAGATTATAGCATACACATCCAAATGGATGGAAATAAGAAATGTTGGGCTTTCTGTTCTTCCACAATTCATAAGGAGTCTTATTAAGAATAAGTCTTATAGAGATTCTATTCTGAATATAACAAGGTGTGTTAATTGCTTATGCCCAGAAATGCTTGGTCATATTGGTTTCATTGATCATGGTTCTGGCCATTTCTTGTAGAGTCCTATTCTTTCGTACTATAACTCCATTTTGCTGTGGAGTTCTAGGACAAGAGAAATCATGGGCAATACCATTTTCTTTGAAATAAATTTCAAAGAATCTGTTCTCAAATTCGCCACCACGATCACTTCTGACCTTTATGATTTTGCATTCCTTCTCAGATTGAATCTGAGTGTAGAAGTCAAAGAACACAGTATGTGACTCATCCTTGTGTTTCAAGAACTTTACCCACGTCCATCTGCTATAGTCGTCTACGATGACTAATCCATATTTCTTCCCTCTGATTGATGCTGTTTTGACTGGGCCAAAAAGATCAATGTGCAGAAGTTCTAGCGGCCTAGAGGAAGAGACAACATTTTTAGACTTGAATGCAGGTTTTGAAAACTTTCCTTTCTTACATGCTTCGCAAAGAGCATCTGATTTATATTTCAGATTAGGGAGTCCTCTGACCAGATTAAGTTTGTTAATCTGAGAAATCTTTCTCAAACTAGCATGACCTAATCTTCTGTGCCAGACCCACTGCTCTTTACTAACAGACATAAGGCAAGTAACCTTTTGATTCTTAAAATCTAAAAGATCAATCTTGTAAATGTTGTTCTTTCTCTTGCCTATAAATAGGATTGAGCCATCCTTCTGACTAATAGCTTTACAAGACTTTTGATTGAAGATAATGTCATAACCATTGTCACTTAATTAACTTATGGACAATAAGTTATGAGCTAATCCATCTACTAAAAGAACATTAGTTATAGAGGGAGAGTTACCAATGCATATGGTTCCAGAGCTAATGATCTTGCCCTTATGGTTCCCTCCAAACTTTACTTCTCCAGCAGATTTAAGTTCCAGGTCTTGGAATATAGACCTTCTTCCCGTCATGTGTCGTGAGCACCCAGAGTCCAGGTACCATGACATGTTTGCCTTTGTCTTTTGAGCCTTGAAGGAGATCTGCAACAGGAATTATCTTTTCCTTAGGTACCCACATTCTTTTGGGTCCTTTTGGGTTAGTTCTCCTTAAGTTCTGATTGAACTGAGGTTTAACACAGGATTTATCATAAGATTTTCTGGTGTGTGCAACATATTTCTTGGTGTGTGTTATGTGGAAACTCTTAGCATGTGATGTGTGCCTAATATCATGAGAATGGCCATACTTGAACTAATCATACAAAGGTTTGTATGTGATAATCATCTCATCGACAGGTTCAAGTTTATATGGGGTTTCACCCTCATAGCCTATGCCTATTCTCTTGTTTCCACTTACACCATATATCATAGAGGCTAGATGACTTCTGCCTATACCTCTAGATAGAAACTTTCTGAAACTCAAGTCATATTCCTTAAGAATATTGTTCACACTTGGAATAGACTTTTCTGAACTTGAAGATGATTCAACATCTTTAGATTGTTTTAAAACTTTTTCTTTCAGTTCAGAATTTTCTATTTTAAGTTTCTTAGTTTCAGATGCAAAGAGCTTTTCAGCTTTTCGTATTTGATACTAAGTTTAGCCTTGATTTCCAGAAGTTCAGTTAAGCTGGAAACTAACTCATCTCTAGAAAGTTCAGAAAATACCTCTTCAGAATCTGAGTCTGATGTAGATTCTGATTCTTCATCAACAGTGGCCATCAGTTCTATGTTTGCCTGCTCATCTTCAGAGTCTGACTCTTGATCAGAAGAATCTGAGTCATCCCAAGTAGCCATTAAACCTTTCTTCTTTTCAAACTTTTTCTTGGGTTTTTCCCTCTGAAGCTTTGGACATTCATTCTTGTAATCTCCAGGCTCTTTACATTCATAGCACGTCACCTTCTTCTTGTTAGATCTTCTGTGTTCAGAAGATTCTCCCTTCTTAGGTCTTTTGAAGTTCTTGAAATTCTTGAACTTTCTCTGCTTGCTTTTCCAGAGTTGATTTACTCTTCTGGATATCAGAGATAGTTCATCTTCTTCTTCTTCTTCTGATTCTGACTCTTCAGAATCTTCTTCTTCAGCCTGAAAAGCGTTAGTGCATTTTTTATAATTAGATTTTAATGCAATGGACTTACCTTTCTTCTGAGGTTCATTTGCATCCAGCTCAATTTCATGACTCCTCAGGGCACTGATCAGCTCCTCAAGAGACACTTCATTCAGATTCTTAGCAATCTTGAATGCAGTCACCATCGGTCCTCATCTTCTGGGTAAGCTTCTGATGATCTTCTTTACATGATCAGCTTTGGTGTAGCCTTTATCAAGCACTCTCAATCCAGCAGTCAGAGTCTGGAACCTTGAAAACATTGCTTCAATGTTCTCATCTTCCTCCATCTTGAATGCTTCATATTTCTGGATTAGAGCAAGAGCTTTGGTCTCCTTTACTTGAGCATTACCCCCATGAGTCATCTTTAGAGACTCAAAGATGTCATGAGTTGTTTCTCTGTTTGTTATCTTCTCATACTCAGCATGAGAGATAGCAATTAGCAGGGCCGGCCCTGTGGGGGTGCAAGAAGAGCCATCGCACAGGGCCTAAAATGTTTTGGGGCCTCAAAATTATATTTGGGCCTAACTAAAAAAATACTCATGTATATATTAAATATACAACATTTAGTTATACCTTTAAGAATGTAAAGTAGTGCAGCGGTAGACAAAGCAGCTTCATGCTTAATGGAGGGGGATTAGAGTCATTAGTTCGATTCTGGCATATCAAAATTTTGCACCTTTTTAGTTCAACAACAAAGGTGGCCCAATATCCCTATTTCAAAACAACAAATTAACCTACAAAACAATTTAGGGTTTAAAATTATGTTTTAGAAATATGTGAAACTATAATAACTAAAGTATAAGTTTATTTCATTTTTTTAAATATTACTTTAAGTATTTTATTATTCGTTTTAATTTCTTAAATTTTAAAACATCACTTACATTTTATGTTATTTTAAAACAGATTTTTCTAAAGAAAAGTTATTTTTGAGTTGTATTGTTTTAAAAAATAATGTGATTTAGATTATATTAAAATTTTAATAGTAAAATTTTAAATAAATAGATGTCAATATTATTCTATTTAATTTATAAAATATAATTGAAAGTAACTTCTAATATTTTTTTTTAAAAAGTTTTGTCCGTACACTTTTAATTTGAGTTTAATTTCTTTTTTTTTAATAAAAACTTTAAGTAATGACCTTTTAACAAAATATTATTATTAAATATTTTATGATATTTTATTTGATTTATTATGTAAGTTTTTTTTATAAAAGAATATATTATTCATTTTTCTTGATAATATGTTAAAAAAATACCAAGTATATTACTATTTATATAAACAAAATTTAAAATTAGAACAGGGCCTCTGAAATGTTCGGGCCGGCCCTGGCAATTAGCAATATGGTCCTTGACTTGTGATGATTCTTGAATTCTTTCTTTTGGTCATCACTCATAGCTTGTCTTGAGATCTTGACTCCACTAGCATTTACAAAATGTATGTAACCATCCAACACTAGATCCCATAAGTCACCATCTTGACAAAGAAAGTAACTTTCAAGTCTATCCTTCCAATACTCAAAATTTTCACCATCAAAGACTGGTGGTCTATTGTAACCATTGAAGCTACTGCTTCCATTGTTACCATTGTTGTTTTGTTCAGGAGTAGGAGTAGATGAAATTGTTTCAACCATTTTGATTTAGTGTTTTTCTCCCTGAATATTTTGTCTAACACGGTTAAGTGCTTGCACCTAGAACCGGCCCTCTGATGCCAATTAAAGGAGTGAAAAACACTTAGAAAGGGGGGGGGGGTTGAATAAGTGTAACTTCAAAAACTTGGAAGATAAAAACAATGAACACAATTATTTTTATCCTGGTTCGTTGTTAACCAAACTACTCCAGTCCACCCCTAACAAGGTGATTTACCTCAACTGATGATTTACTCCACTAATCCAACTGATTACAATGGTTTTCCACTTAGATAACCTCTAAGTCTTCTAGAGTCTACAGATCACAACTTGATCACTCTAGGAATCCTTTTACAATCAATGTAAAATAAAGTTTACCAGAGTTTGAATGCTTCTAATAAAGCTGTAATCACAACTGTGATATTTCTCTTAAGTTCTATTCTTAACACTCACTAAATATTACAAAGATTTGTGAGGTTGAAGATGAAGTTCTTTAGCTTTTGAACTTGACAGCGTTTCTGTATGTTTTGCGCAAGTGTTGTATTCAGCTTCTGATAAGAACTTCTATATATAGGCGCTTGAGAGGAAATGACCGTTGGGATGCATTTAATGCTTTGCGTGAATAGTACAACGCTGCATTTAATGTTTCACACTTTTGTCAACTACCTCAAGCCTTGCTTTTGCTGCTTTTACTGACTTTGCCTTTTGTAGCTTCAAACGTTCCTTTTGTCAGTCAGAGATTTTACGTTACAGCCTTTCATCTTGTACTTTCTTCTGGACTCAGATTTGTAGATAACAACGTTTGAATATCAGAGTCATCAGCTTTGGTGCAGAGCATCTTCTGTCTTCTGACTTTGAAGAGCTTTGAGCGTGATACCATCAGAACTTCAGAGCTTCTACTTCTGACTTCCATTCTTCTGATGCTTTCCATTTCATGTTCTGATTCTGCATGACCATCTTCTAATGTCTTGCCAAAGCATGTTCAGATGAAGCCATCCAAAACTTTCCGAGTCAGTAATTCTGAGCGCTGATTTGTGCATACTCTTTAAATATTTCCTGAAATGGAAAATGTAAAGCATTAGAGTACCACATTGTCTTATACAAAATTCATACATAATGTTATCATCAAAACTAAGAATATTGATCAGAACATTTCTTGTTCTAACAGTATCTTCTTTATATTCAGGGTATGCCAGATGGGAGAGCCATGTGGCTAGACACTTGCCTGAGAGGTGTCTACGCCAGTATGGTTATATACAGGGCATCCCACGGCCGGTCCCAGAGGCTCTAGCTAGTGGCATTGATTTCTGGTTTCAGAGTCACATCCTCAGCTCCCCACGTGAGATCCTTGATACAGCCGTTGCAGTTCACGGCCTGGGCAGTGTCAAGATGGATACCTGGAGTGGTTCCTCAGTGTGTCACACCCTAGGGTCAGCCCATCTGCCGCAGCATCTGATGTTCCAGGGCCTTCGAGTACCAGGGCTTCTTCACCACCACCATCACCACTACCTCCACCTCCCGCTGGTGACCAGGACAGCCGCCTGGAGTACATCGCAGTTCACTTGGATAGCCTCATGGGTTTGGCGAACCCTGACGGTGAGGTTCATAGTATTTTAGCTAGGTTGACGGATGTTGCCCGTGGAGGACCTATGTAGATTTATTTTGTTATGATTGTATTATTTATATATTTGTATATTTTGTACAAACATCTTATGTATGAACATCTTTTTTATTGCATAATCTTTTTGGCTAGTTCATGTTTCGAGTAGATAAAGAAAATAACATCAATAACAAATAAACATAGTTAACAAACATCAGATGACAAACAACAAACAAGCATAAACAGTTATGTGAAACATGAAAACCTAGGCACTACCGGAAGACTCTGGACGAATCAGACACTTCATTATGTCGTCAACGGATCTTTGGATCTGCGCATCCAATTCGATCGGACCTTTAGTTATCCTACGGAGAAATGATTTTCACATGGCCTTCACATCTTCATCATTCTTCAACTCGATTAAGTTGTATTTCACCCTTCCATTTGTATCAATTCAGTCCTCCCGAAACTCGATCTCTGACAACCCTTCTGTTATCAGAATCAAGCAACAAATTGTTCAACGTTTCTTTCAAGGTGGCAAAGGATTCAGGCCCATCTGGAATCTTGGTTTAAATTATCAGGGTTGCGGCCATTGAAATACACTTCTACATTAATAAAATACTGAGGAAGATGCATTTTGTTGAAATGATGTGTTATCCGATAACCCTAAGACCCCTATTTATACAAATGACGGTGCATTCGAGACCACGCAAATGTATCGGTCCAATCAGGACCCTCCAAAAGTGACGGCAAAATCTCAACCATTTAAAAAACCAAAAATTGAAACATACTAAAAATTTAGTTAATTTGAAATTTCCGATATACCGAAAATTTAAAAATTCATTTGCGTATTCTCGTATTCATTTTCTTTCAAACTACTTAACTCTCCATTTAAAGGGTGATTGTTATTATTGGAAAGAAATAAAATTAAATAGAGATATAGGAGTATAAGTGAAGTCACTATTTCATAATGGATTTTTCTTATAAAAGAATCTATCTATTTATATAAATTAGTTTTAGTGCATCAAATTATCTTATGACACTGCAAATTCGTTTGTACCACATAATTATTTTTTTTACGTGGCATCTCTCAAAATTCATTTTTAATTTTCAAAAAATTAAAACATATTGTTATTCTCTATAAACGGTCATGAGTTTAAATTTTGATAAATACAAAATACAATAATCTAATATTATTAAATTTGTTTATTTCAAAAAATATCAAACTAATTAACTTACAATAAACTTATTATTATTATTATTATTTTAATAAAATATATTATAAGACAAATATAATTAAATTTTTATTAAATCGAAAGGACTCGTTTTTCAACATACAATAATTTACTCATATATATTATTTATAAACTTTATAGAATACTATTCATATTTGTCTTACAATAATTTCTTAATTATAAAAATAAAAAAATGTTAATATTTTTTAGTTAGTGACTCTCAAATTATTTCAGAATCTTTCAATTTTAAAAAAAATAAATGATATCGTATTTCTTCATCACATATTTTACAATAAAGCATACTAACAATTAGATACTTTGTTTGATTTAACATTTAATTTTAAAATAAATGTTAAATAAATTAAAATAAAATAAAAAAGAGATAAAATAATTTATATTATAATAAAAATAAAAGAGAAAGTGCATAAAAAAAGAGATAAAATAAAATTAATAATAAAAAGAGATAAAATTAAATTATATTTGATATATTTTTAAAAAGTATCTTTAACATAAAAGATAGAAATTATATAAATTAAATATATACTATTTAAATTATTAAAATATATTTTAAAAATTGTATGTATTTTTTTATATTTCAATTTTAAAATCACATTGTAAAATTTTAAATATGATAATACATATATTCTTTTATTGCATATTGATAAATAGTTTGGGGTTCAACCCTTTACAATTACTCCAACTAAATATATTCTTCAAATTTTCAAATATAAAGTACATGCTCAGATCCACACTCTTTAAAATATTTTTTACTCTCTTAAAATCATAGAAACAAAAGAAACACTTGAAAAATACTTTTGATGTTAAAGTATGTATTCCGCAATTTTTCAGGATTAAATTACTCTCAATTGACCTAGAAATTTAATAGAAAATGCAACACGCTTTACTTAATACGAATAAATTAAAGATAAATAAAAAAATTGTTAATTTCACACATATAACTAAATTTGGATGTCATAAATATAAATTTGTAAAGCTATTGAGTGCTTTATTTGATAATAAGTAAAAATAAATTAAGACTAAAAATAAATACATATCTTTAACAACTTATAATTAAATATCTAAAGAGAAAAAAATACAAAAAAGTATATTAGAATCAAGATAAAAAATAAATGTTAGTAATATTTTCTAAAATTATTTAAATTTGCAAAATAAAATTTTGTATGTCACTTTCAACTTACAAATATACTTTTTTATTTATGATTAATTCATATTATTGTCTCAATTATAATTTAAAATAAATTGTTATAATATAAATTTATTGCTCATATTTATTAAGGTGAATTCTTAGGTGAGAGTTCAATTAAATTCTTCATCGATGAAACATTAAAAAAAACACCATTAAATCTAATTGATGGGTTAGATTTATTATTAAAATATAAAAAACAATTGTATCTTTCCACATACAATTTCACTCTATCTCTTCTCCAATTTATCTTCAAAATATATGCTTGGCGTTAATAATCAAAAAAATGTGATAAAAATAATGTTTTGCAAACACTCAATTGGAAAAGGGCATCAATAGACTATTGATGATGTTAATTCTGAAAGGGCTGAAATTGGAAAAACATGATTCATTAAAAAATGTACTACAAACGCATCTTCTTAGCAGACGGGAAGAGATATTGATAGAAAATTTGTAGTCACTAAGTATTTATCGGAATTAAAAACTACTGTAAAAGTTATTGATACATCATACATCACAATTTTTTCCTATTGCTTGACATAATTGTGATTAAAATGATAGATTTATTATAATCATCTTCTTTAACTGCTCTTGTACCGGCCGACAAATCTACAATATAAGAAAGTTAACTGATCTGGAAAATACGATTCTGCCCCTTTGCTTCCCCAAGCTTCCACATGGACACCTTACTTGCTCTCCTTTTCTAAACCACCGTGTCTGATTTCAAAACAATCCAAAGAAAGCCTTTTCAAAATTTTTGAATATAATAATAATCATTTTATATTGTTATGTTTCTTGGTAAACACAAATATAACCTCTTCCATACTCAAAGTCTTTCTCAAAGTCTTTTCATTAGGTTTTGTTACTCTCTTTCTATCTACCTCAAGCTTTTTCCTCTTTCTCCAACTCACGGGCGATTTGAAATCTTCCCCAGCTTCCATCTTCATCCATCTTCAACCTCTCCATCTTCTATCTTCAACCTCTGCATGGCTCGTCCGATGGAAAAAATTAAGGACATCAACGACACCAAGGAGTTGTGGAAAGTGGCGGTGAGAGTTTCCCATAAATGGAAGGTAGTCTCCAACAACAAGGAGCACTTTGAGATGATCTTTCAAGACAAAGAGGTAAGTGATGTTTCTGTTTGTGCGTGTGAATGTTCACATGGTTTTTTAACTTCTGTTAGTGTGTCTCATTGTTCATATGTTGTCGTCTATATTGTTTTTTGCTTATTCATCTTTACCTTTTGAACATTTTCGATTTACCGTTGATGTTGTTTCATGTGTTTCCAAAATCTATTCCTTTTTTATGGTTTTGAAGCATGTTGGATTTCTATATCTATGATGTTCATGTTTTTCATGTTTTGAAACTAATTTACATAGTCTGTGATATTTCCATCTACGAGGTTGTGTTCTGCATTTAACCTTTTGTATATTTCCAGGGTTCTGATATCCACGTGGTTGTTCCAACTGCATGCATGGCCGCATACACTGAGAAGTTTGAGGTGGACCGGACCTATACTGTGTCAAATTTTTCTGTGCAGCCTAATAACTTAGTTTTCAAACCAAGCTCCCACAAGTTCTTAGTCAAATTTACTGGAGGAACTGCTGTTGGTGATGTTGACAAACATGACATACCCCCCAAACCATGCCCCTTCACCAGTTTCCCTGACATCATTAACGGGAAATTTCAGAAGAATGTACTCATTGGTAAAACTGCATCGCGATACCATTTCCTTTTGCATTATATAGTAGCTCAATTACTTATGTTCTTCGTTTTCAATAATCCATCAGATGTTATTGGTATGCTCGAGAGTGTTGGGTATCAACAGACACAAATTGGTGGTAAAAAATTTCAGGCTAATTTCCTACTCCGAGATGCAAGGTATGTCGTTCAACCATCTGCTTTTGGCTTCTTACTTTGGACTTTTTCATCTGTATCATGTCTTATAATGACAACATTTTTCATGTATTACACCAACAACACCATAAATTGCACCCTCTGGGAAGACTATGCAAAACAGTTTTTTAAGTTTAACGAGGACAACTCTGCGACAACTGGACCGGTTGTTATTATGATTCAGTATGCAAAAGTGAAAGAAGCTGGTATGTTGTTTTTTTCGTGGAAAAAACAAGCAACGGTTTCTTTTAGTGCATTGTTATTTTCGATTCTGGAAATTAATGTGTTTGTATTGTTACTTTTTATTGTAGGTCAATACCCTCTCTCCGTTACCAACACGTTCCATGTTACCAAGCTCCTTATCAATGCAGATTTGCCGACTGTCAAGGACTTCCTTAACAGGTGGTTTCCATTATATATTTGTGTTTAAAGTCATCTCATTTTTTATTCCTCTCATGGACAATATTGATTCAGATTTTGTCATGCAGATTCCCAAAGGAATCGTTGCGTGTCGTTTCCACGCAATTGACCTCTCAGTCTCAACAATACTCCCGCACATCGACAAATGATAATGTTGGACAAAGTCATCTGCATAAGTTGCTCAAAGGGGCTATTGTTGTACCACTCAGTGAGATGAAGAAAATCCGCGAGGTGTCGTTACGCAAATCTGAATTATAACGTATAGGCTATTTAAGGATGTGTGTGCTATCTTAAAATACATATTCATTTGCTCATGCAGATTGCTTTCTGTGCTACTGTTGCAAAAACAAGCAAACTCATTGCGTCTTCCCACAGATGGTACTATCAGTGCTGCCATGAATGCACTAAATCGGCTCGCGGTGACAAACCTCCGCACAAATGTGATAATGGACATTTTACTGAGGCGGAGATCTATAAGTACGATACGTCTGGGACATTTGTGAAAAATTAATTGCAGTTCGATATTGTTTCTTAGCATTATGGTTTTTTAACATTTGTATCTAATCCAATAAACCAAAAATAGGTATAAGATTGAAGTGGAAGGTTTATATTTGAATACTTCTTGCAAGTTCATTTTTTGGGATAGAGAATGTACCGAAATCTTGCACGTCTCTGCTGCTCATATGCGGGATACAATGATAAAGGTATTTTACGTCTAAGAATATTCATATCTATAATATCTGGCTGTTCTGCGTGAGCATTAATAACATGTTATATTTGTTTTTTGTAGGCTGGTATCACAGATCCATTAGAATTCCCATTAGATCTTGATGCTATGTTGGACTTGAATCTTGCTTTGAGGGTTAAATGGCAGCCCAGTTGGGACAGCGCCTCAGTTATAATGTTAGTCAAAGATGTTGAGCTTGCAGATCAATTGAAGGATCAATGGGGGGATACAAAGGTATCACTGAACTCACAGCTAGCATTTTCTTCAATTTTGCATCATCTATGTTGATACAGCAATAGCTAATTCTGTTTATGTGTTCAAGGTCGTGAGTTCTGAACCATCTATAACACCACTCCTACCGCAGGTATACACTTCAATACTACTCTTGATAAATGCATCTATATTGCTAATTCTGTTGTGTGTTAGTGATTTTTATAAACAATTTGCATCTTCGGTTTGTTATCTGAAGATTAAAGAGAGCGTCGATGAAGCCAAAACTGATGCTGCAGATGATTGTGACGTTCCAACGATATTCAAAGTGGAAAACCAAAACATTATCAGTTATATAAATTGATGTCCTATACATGTGAATAACTGATAGTTTATGTTATCTTTACAGGACTTAGAGATAACATCCAAACACAACCCAGAGCCTCTAACTCCCACCGCAAAAAGACAGAATCATGGTGGTTCCAGCGAGTCGACATCTTTTTGTGATGGTGAACTATCTTCGACCAAATTTAAAAAGATCATCAAGTTGGAGAAAAACAAGTAGCCGTGCCGCTACTATTTTGAAACAACGCAAGCATAACGATTCTGTTTTGTCTACTCAGTACTATATAATATTAGGAGTCTTTTGGATGTTTCATTTTGGTTAACTTATGACTTTATTCCAGCATGTCTGATGTAATATTTGTTCCTGAATATTTAAAGAATTAATTTTTCCTTCTAAATCCATAGCTGTTACTAAGGTTACAATGCTAATTAGTAGTCTTTTGGATGTTTCATTTTGGTTATCTTATGACTTTATTCTAATTGTGTCTGATGTAATATTTGGTCCTGAATATTTAAAAAATTATACTTTCCATCTAAATCAATATCTGCTAATAAGGTTACAAATGTTAATTGTAGCATTTTATATTGGATATTCCATTTTGGGAGAATGATTATTTTCTTATAAATATTTTGGTTGCTTATTATATGTCACCCAATTTCCTTTATAATAGCAATAAATAACTCCGAAAAAGACATACCACAGTTATATTACTATGACACAAACTGCATATTATTATATATACATAACAAGTAATAACAAATCATTATCTATTAAGATATGGCACTCTGTGAATTATTCAAAATCACTCTCAACTTTAACTAAGAATAATTAATTCACAATCACTCTCAACTTTAACTAAGAATAATTAAACATATGAAAATAAAAATATCAAAACCTTTTACATATATTTATATATTGTAGATATCTACTTTCATTGAGTTTTTGGATTAATCTTTTAAACATATCAACACCACCTTTCCAAAACTCTGAACAAAAAGCTCACATGATGTCTGCCGCATCCTTCTTGCCGCAACCTATACACCACTCAGCTGTCTGCTGCATCCTATACACCACTTAGTTATCATGACACCTACTTTTTCTCTTTCCAATGACTCTTCACAATGCAATGTCACTACAACTTAACACTCATTGTTGCGTGAAAACACCCATTGATATGCTGATATACTTTATTGGATATTGTTGTTTGAATGTCACTCAAACAGTGACAATCATTTTTTAAATACATATTATAATGACATTTGAATTTTTGCGGGAAACTTTAAAATTTCAAATTACCCTCTTTTTTTATTACTCTTTCACATAGGACCATGCAACTTTTGAAATCACATAGGCAATTGAATCATTAGAATTATCTTCTCCTACCTCCTCCTTGGACTGAGCTGCATTATCAGCATCTTTCTAAACTGGTAACAATAAGTCTAATTTATCACAGTCTTGGCTTGCTTCTTTAACCATGGAAGCAAACTCCACTTCATCAACTAATGCTACTGCAAAGAATGCTAGACGGCAGAGAAAACTAATATTAGCTCATAGGCGACGCCTGCGTAAAAATTTGTCTGGGAAACCACAAACTGTCGTGGTACACCATGGTTCATCCCCCATGCATAACCAAACACATTCACATGGGTGTGGTAGTTCAATGGGTCCAACACATTTCTCACCTGGAAATGCTTTTACTACTGAGGCTGTCCCAACTGGTCAATCTTCAAATGCTGACTCAGTTGCTAGAAAAAGGAGGAGAGAAATATTGTCTAACAGAAACCATGTTTCTAATCACCCAAACAAAGAAAATTTTTCGGACAGCTTACAATATGTTGTAAGAACCACTCAAACACCGACATCATCTCACCGGCTCCCTCTTTCTGCCAACCTGTCTAACCATATTAACACTGCACCCTCCGATACACATTTACATCGACAATTGCCGCAAAAAAGGAGGAGAACAATTCCCACTGCTGCCAATAACCTGTTGGCAACTTTTAACCAAACCATTCCCCGTACTACCAACGCTGACCATGCTTCTACTTCCAATGCATGCAACGAGACACTCAATGTAACACAGCGTATTGACAGATCGGCTAATTTTGCGGATGATTCAGACTCTAACTCCGAAGATGACGTAAACTTGGGATATTCTTCTTCTGATGATGATCAAAGCATTCCCAATAATGATCATGTGGACTCACTTTTAGAACGTATGGTGTTTGTCTTATTGATTGACTATAGCTAAATTTACCGATATCTATATTTGACATATTACTAATTCTCTGTACAGAATACTCAGACATAGGAGATCGAGTTTGGGATTGCCCATTTTGTCATGCCTCCATGTGGTATCAGGAACGCAAAGACAAATCAAGGCATACAACTGTTCCTAAGTTCCACCGGTGTTGTAGGACTGGAAAAGTTGTATTGCCGTTACTTCAACATCCCCCCCAACTGCTGCAGCATCTTTTGCATAGTGGAACAAGTCCATAGAGTAAAAACTACCAGAGCAACCTTCGCACTTACAACGCCATGTTTTCATTTACTTCTCCTGGTATGAAATTTGACAACAGCGTTGCTGATGGAGGAGGACCACCTACTTTACGCCTGCACGGTCAAACATGTCATCGAATTGGGACGTTGATGCCGGATGCTGGAAATGATCCCCAATATGCTCAACTATATATATTTGACACTGACAATGAAGTCAATAACAGAATGAAATGTTTCAAGTAATTGTACTGATTCTGAAAATGAGATATTACCAACTTTATATCACTTGCAATGTAGTAACATGGATACATTTTTGCAGGGACAATGATGCTCTCAGTAGGGATATTGTTCGTGATTTAAAGGATATGTTGGACGAATGCAATCCTCATGCAAAGGCATTTCGAATGGCAAGAGATATTTTGAGAGGAAATGCATTCTTAGACTTGAAGATACGATTGATCAGTGATAGGGCTGAAGATGGCCGTGTTTACAATACGCCTACTGTGTCAGAAGTGGCTGCTCTGATTGTTGGAGATATCGATCCTACAACACCGAGAGACATTATCGTCCATGCACGCGATGGCCATTTGCAACAAATAACTGAATTTCATCCTGCCTACTTAGCCTACCAATACCCTCTCATTTTTGTTTATGGGGAGGATGGATATAGGAAAAATATACTGCACAGGTATGAGCATGAGTCTGAGGTTACTAGGAAAAATCGTCAATCCATCAAAGATTGGTTGTGTTTCCGGTTGCAGGAACGTAAATTAGAGGCAATGACGTTGCTTCACTCAAGACGGCTTTTTCAACAGTTTTTGGTTGATGGATTTGCTATGATGGAGTCTGAACGTCTCAATGGTTAAGGACCAACCAATCCAAGTTACGAGTTAGAAAATATAATCAATTGAACGATCAAACTAACGGCGCTCAGGAGAATTCAGCACCAAAGCGAGGAAAAAGGGTGGTTTTGCCATCCACTTTTGTTGGGAGCAAGAGGTACATGGATCAGTTATATTTTGATGGAATGGCCATTTCAAGTCAATTAGGCTTCCCAGATTTTTTTGTTACGTTTACTTGCAATCCTGCTTGGCCGGAGATAGAACGCGCTTTGTCGGGGACTGACTTAAAGCCACATGATAGACCTGGTCTCATAACGAAAGTATTCAAAATCAAGTTTGACGAGCTCATGACTAATATAACGAAACGTCACGTGCTTGGCAAGGTTATTGCATATAATACTTCTTGATTGACTAATGTTTATTTGAATATACACACTACTTGGTTAATTTACAATGCCAACTAATTTTTCATCTGTGGTTTCCTTACAGTTATGTACATAATTGAGTTTCAAAAACGAGGATTGCCACATGCTCACATATTGATTTTTTTACACCTTCAGAATAAATATCCAACACCAGCTGATTTAGACAAAATCATATCTGCAGAAATTCCTGACCCAAATGTACATCCAACATTGTACAAATTGGTCTCGGCCCACATGATCCACGGCCCTTGCGGTGCAGCGCGGATGAATTCACCCTGCATGAAAAACCGAAAATGCTCCAAATTCTTCCCGAAGCGTTTCCAAGAAGATACTGTCGTTGATGCAGATGGCTATCCCCTATACAGAAGACGGGCTAATTCCCATGTCATCCAAAAAAATGGTGTCTCTTTGGACAATCGACACGTTGTACCTTACAATACAAGATTCCTATTGAAATATCATGCACATATTAACATGGAGTGGTGTAACCAAATTACATCAATCAAATATCTATTCAAATATATTCACAAGGGATTTGATAGAATCGGAGCAACAATTTCAACTTCTAACAACGGATCGGGAAACGACCGAGAGCCTGTTGATGAAATTAAACAGTATCTGGATTGTAGATATGTCTCCCCGAGTGAGGCGTGTTGGAGGATTTATTCCTACAACATTCATGGCAGGAAACCGGCGGTCGAACGTATGTATTATCATTTAGTAGGTGAGCAAGCAGTTTACTACCCGGATCACGCGAGAATGGAAAATATTTTGGAAAAGGCAAGTGTGACGGAGTCTATGTTTACTGCTTGGTTTGTTGCTAACGCGAAATACGAGGAGGCAAGGTCACTGACATATGGTCAATTTGTCACTAAGTTTGTTTACGAGAAAAAGAGCAGAACATGGAAACCGCGGAAAAAGGGCTTCACCATTGGTCGTTTAATTTGGGTTCCCCCAACCACTGGAGAGTTGTTTTACTTGCGACTGATGTTGACTATGGTTAAGGGACCCTTAACTTTTGAAGAAATTCGCAAAGTTGGTGGGACGCAATTAGATACTTTCAGGGATGCCTGCTTTGCCATGGGATTCCTAGAAGATGACCGAGAATACATTGGGGCAATACGCGAGGCGAGTGAATGGGGTTCGGGGCATTTTCTCCGCAAGCTTTTTTGTAGTAATGCTTTTGTCCTCCGCTGTTAATAAGCCTGGTCATCTTTGGGATGAGACATGGAGTCTACTATCTGATGGTCTGCTGCATCAGCAAAGACAGCTAGCTCACAATGCAGGTTTAACCGAATTATGAACTTACATAACTTCATTACTTAAGTCGGTTGATCCTGAGCAGATACAAAGATAATTGTTTGCATCTCTTTTATCACACTGAGTAGGCTTTTCAATGAGGCCGGCCAATTTATAACATGTTGTCACTTCTTTTAGTTATGTTGTTGTATGTCACAGTTTTCATCTGCTAAAAATTTGTTGTTTATCAATTGGGACAGATTTGGTGCTAACAGAAGAGGAGTTGAAGAATTTGACATTAACGGAAATTGAAAAGATACTACAAGAAAATCGAAGAAGCCTCACCGACTTTAAACCAATTCCATATCCTGATGGATACGTTCTACAACAATTAGGGAATAGGCTGATTTATGATGAATGGAGTTATGATGTGCCTACAATGAGAACCCAATTCACGTCACTTTTCAATGCTCTGACAGGTTCGTTGGCAATACAATAATATCACTTGCCTCTCATTTTATATTAGTCTCTTAATTTAATGTTCCTGCCAATCATTGTAGGTGAGCAAAGGTCAATATTTGATAAAATTATGGCGTCTGTTCGAGATCAAAAGGGTGTTGTGTACTTCTTACATGGTTACGGTGGAACTGGTAAAACTTACATGTGGCGAACACTAGCAAGTGCATTGAGGTCCAAACATGATATATGTCTTACCGTGGCAACGAGTGGTATAGCTTCTTTATTATTGCCCGGTGGTAGAACGGCACATTCTAAATTCAAGATACCGGTCCCAACAATGGAGAATTCAACATGCAAGATTGACTATAATGATGACGTAGCAGAGCTTTTACGACAGACAAAGCTTATTATCTGGGATGAAGCACCAATGGCACACAAACACGCTTTTGAAGCACTCGATCGAACTTTGAAGGACGTCATGTCTGTCATACCCCAATTTTTGACCTAAGATACCACCTCATATCATTTGCATATGCATCATTTGCATCTCTAACAAATTGCATAGCTTGTGTTTGTTACTTGTGCTCAGCAGGGTTTAATCAAGAGATCACTCATCAGTGCAAGAAACAGTCAATTAGGGTTTTGTTCTCCCTTCATCTCAAATGAATCATCTTCATCTACAATCAATATTTGGTCCTCAGAGATTCATTTCAACAAGCTCAAAGGCTCTGAATCGACTGAATTCGGGTTTTGACTGAAGACAACATACTCTTGACTTTTACTCAGAATTTGACATAATAACTTGGGACATGATATCAAGACCCCAAGTGCATCATTTTGACCTAATCCATTGGCTCATAACATCTCTTACACAAGGAATGATCAACAGTGAAATCGCAAATCATCAGATTAGGGTTTTGAACTATTAGGGACCAAAATCAGGGATCACATTTGGGAAACCCTAAAAATCCCCAGGAAGTCAATCAAAGGTTTCAATCATCTTCAAATAATCCCTATGACAATATCCAATGAAAATTGTGTCTCAATTCAAGATCCACAGTCATCAATTTCATCAGGTCGACAATTAGGGTTTTTGACCTAATTCACTAAACCACTGACTTTTTAATCAGGACATGGTGCCACAACTCAAACCATGGCTCAATATCCTCTAATGCTTCAATATGATCCATTCATACCATTCATATGGTGAGGATAGCCTGTTTCATTTGAAATCTCCAGAAACGCGATTCGTCTGAAAAAGTCAACTGTACAAGATCACCATTGACTTTTGGGGAATTTTGGTCAACCATGACTTTTGAAGTTTTGAATCATCAATATATGATATATGAAGTCATTTGATCAAGAAAAATCAAGAAAATCAATCAAGAATCAAAAAGTCAAAAGTTTGACTTTTCATACTTAGAAAAATTTCTAAGTATTTTTCATGGTTTTTTCCAAACTTTGGAAGGGAATTTCTCAAAATTTCACCTACAAACTGAAAAAAACTTCCAACATGAAAGTTGTAGATTTTGATCCAATAAACAACTTTGACACATATAATTTTTTTCCATAAGATCAACCATTTAAGAGATATGGAGCTTCAAAGTTGGAACTTTATGAAAATTTCACTTAAAATCTCATTTTCTTCAAAGTTCATGGATCTTTTTCACCCACTTCCTTAAAGGTCTTGAAGAAACTTTCAACTAGGGTTTTGAAGTGTGTAATATGAGCTTTCCAAAATGTCCAAGAGCATGAAAAAACATGGAGCATAGCTATGGTTTTGAATTTTGTCATTAGAGGTCCTTATGCATGAAATTATAAGCCATTTTTACCAAAGTTATGCATTATTCTACTAAATGATCCAAGTAATGATGCATAGATGCAATAATTGGTAGATATTTTCTGATTTGAGATTAGAATGGAAGAGGATAAGAAGCTTGGCCAAAATAACCATGGTTTAGTTACTTTAACCATTTGCATTAAATGTAAAGATTCCACTTTATCTCCAAATGCCAAATCACCAAAGAAGAAGCAAGTTGCAAGGCTCTGCATTCAGAACTCATGGCCTATAAATAGAGGTCATTTCCACTCTTCAATTCACACCAAAACCTCACAATTATAGGTTTTCTCTCTTCTTTCTTGAATTGCAAGTTTCATGAGTTTCAAAGAGGAGAAAGTGCAAGTTCCATCCCTTGCAAGTTCTGAGCAAAATGATGCTTCCCACAACTCATAAACATCATATGGGATGTGTTTGATCCATCCATACACCCCAAAAACACCTAAAACTCAAAATCACTACCTCACTTCTCAAATATGCATAACATGAGACTTATCATGCCAATTTTCATTCAGGCTCAATTCTGTCCAAACTATCACTTCTAACATCATCCATATATCACATATGAACTATCCAATCCATCACATATAGCCAATAACCTCAGAATCATCAAATTCGATTCACTCTTGAAGCTTATGCAGATCGGGTACCATGGCCATGCCCAGATGAATTCAGATGGTTCCAAGCATCCAGACACCTTCCATAAGGTCCATTGAAGCTATCCAGATCATCAAACAACTTCTGTAACACCTCCAAGCAAGAATTCGATTCTCAGGTGTGCCGTTTTTTAAGGTAAGTGCTCATGAACTTCAAATTCATACTTGCACGCATCATAAATGAAATGTGAGCATACCATCTTGTTTCTGCACCTATGAGGATCATTAACCCTCAATCAATTGCTATTTATCTTGCACATACACGATTTCATGATCAATCTCAGAATTAGGGTTCTTCGTGTTCATCAGAAAATTGACCCCCTTAGAGTGAAAATAAATGAATTATGAGGGCATCATCATGTTCCTCGTGAAAAACCGAGTGAGATAGACCCTTTGATCGATCAAAACAACACAGTTTTGAAGATTTTTGAATTTCAGTTAGGGTGTGTTCTTGGCGCCAGATTTTCGTTCAAAGAATTCAAATAATTGTTTTAAAATATAATGTGTTGAACGCGTATCATAAACAAGCTGCACGCGCAGCTCAGTTGGTTGTTGTTTTGAGTGGTGAACCTTAAGGCGTGGGTTCAAACCCTGGCAGGACCAAACCTTATTTTTTGACACTATTTTTCTTCATTTTCTTCACAACTTCATCATTTAATTTAACCAATCAAATCAACTTATTTTTTCTTCATTTTTTAAACACTTCTTATTTAATATACATATTTTGACAATATCAAAAAAAATCACAAAAAAAGATTTATTTAATATGTTTTTAATTAGGTTTAAAATGATACATTTTTAAGTGTTTTTAAATACTTTAAATATTTGTTTTTCATTTAATTTTCAAACCTAATCACTTGTAAATATTTTTGTGATCAAAACCTAAATCACTTAGGTCTTAATTAAGCATTAAAATTTGATTTAAACTTAATTAAGTTGACTTTTGTCAAATTCAAATCATTTTAAAACAAGCGATCGCGATTCTTTTCAAAGACGATAAACCATTTCTTTTTGAAACTATTGATTAAATCTTTTTAATCGATCAATTGATTTTCAAAAACGATGTGGGGCCTCTCGAATATTAGAGAGTATAAGACCCACTCCTTTTTCCTTTTATACAGTTTTTTTCTTCTTTAAACAATAAACTTCTTTCAGAACAAAAAACTTTCAAACAGTTTTTCAAACCTCGCATCTTTTTTCAAAAAACAATCAACCATGTTTTATAAAATAAAACATGGGCCTCCACATAGGTATAAGTCCCATTCCAGTACATGAAATTAGGTATTTCATTGTACACACACCTTTTTGTACATACCTCGGTCAATTTGTTTTTAACTTCGAACAACAACTCAAAAATGAAGGTTTTCTTTAAATCTTCCCAAAAATACCATGGGCCTCCATGTAGGTATAAGTCCCAAAGCCCCTTTGTAAATACTTGTTTATATAGCTTTGAATAAACTCAAATGGGCCTCTCCCCGAAAATGAGTCCCGAGCCCCGGTGTATACAAATGGATCATGCTTACAGGTATATTTCCTTCATAAACTCCATTATATACACACACTTTGTCATGTATATAATTGTTCATATTTGTTCATGTACTTGTTCATATTTGTTCGTACTTGTTCATACTTGTGATTGTGTTATATATGTTTGTTCAACTTAGTACAACACTAGGTTCCCCATAGCCTCCTATTGGGCTTCGTGCAAAGAATCTCCCTAGTTTAGGTTAGGACATAGAGTATGGTTTCCCGGTGAAATCGCTCTAAGAGCTCAAACCAACTATACCATGCCTCCCCTTGGGCTTTGTACAAACGACTTGTCCCTCCCATAGCCTCCTCTTGGGCTTACAATGCAAGGACCCTGGATTGTCCCTCCCATAGCCTCCTCTTGGGCTTACAATGCAAGGACCCTCGGATAGCCTCCTCTTGGGCTTCGTACAAGGACCCACGGGCTTCTTATAAGCATCCCCAATATCCAAATCAAATACCCTAGGAGATTAGACATTTATCATCTCTATGATAGGAGTATCTCTTCTATATCATCACAAACAATCAATCAATCAATCAATCAATCAATCAAACCTTTTTTTGCCACAAGGCTGGCTAATCAATTAAACTCTTTTTGCCACCATACTGGCTGATTAATCAAAGTTTTTGTCACAAGGCTGACTTCATTGAAACTTTTGCCACAAGGCTGGCTGATTAATCAAAACTTTTTGTCACAAGGCTGACTTCATTGAAAGTTTTTGCCACAAGGCTGGCTAAAAAGCATCTTTATCATTCTAAGCACCATAAGTGGCATGGCCCAGGGCTTATAATGAAAAGATTTTCAAACAAAAATCAAACAGATGTATGTGATGATATAGATTAGATACATCGAGCATTTAGATGACATTTGTTTCTTTTCCTTTGCTTCCACTAGCATAAGTGGGAACTACGATTGCTCTGACTTTCTCAACATCCCTTTGAGAATACGTAGGCACAAGGTCGTATCCTTGGCGAGCAAAAACTTCTCTCTCAAACCACTCAAACCTTAGCACCCGTAGACCCCGAGCTACAGATGCTCTGATTCCCTCTAAGGGATATGTATGCAGAGGATCGCGATGATCTTTGCGAGCATAATCAAACAAACACCTTAGGTCCCACCTCTTTCTCACAAGAACCTCCACCATAACAAGAATGGAATAAACAAAACAAAGAAACCTATAGAGTACTATAGATACGTTGGGTGCTAATACCTTCCCTTCGTATAACCAACCCTCTTACCCAAGATCTCTCCCCCCACTTTTAGGTTATTGCAGCTTTTTTCCTTTTCTTCTTTTGGAAACAATAAAAAGTTTGGTCGGTACAAAAGAAAAATCATTTTTTGAGCACTCGAGCCCAAAGAAGGCATCAGGTGTCTCATCCCGAAAAAGGACAACGATTTTTCCCCGCGACAATGTCTAAGTATGGTAATTCGAAGGAAATCTTTGGTGGAAAGGTTGTTGTTTTCGGAGGTGATTTTAGACAAATTTTGCCCGTTGTTCCTAGAGGTAGTCGTTCTGATATCGTACATTCTGCCATAAATGCTTCTTACATATGGCGTTCCGTCGAAGTTTTAACTTTAACACATAACATGCGACTGCAATCCGGGCCAAATGAAGCTGAAAAAAAGGAAATTGCCGACTTCTCAAAGTGGCTGTTGCAAATTGGTGAAGGCAAACTTTCTGAGCCAAATGATGGCTTCGCCGACATTCAAATGCCACCAGAACTATTGATCACAGATTACACAGACCCAATCGTTGCCATCGTTAATAGTACTTATCCTGATTTTACCGAAAATTATCAGTCTAACGACTACCTCAAAAGTAAGGCGATACTTGCTTCTACGTTGGAAGTTGTTGATCAAATCAACAATCACGTCCTTGATCTGATGCCAGGTTGTCGTCATATTCCTATACCTTCAAAATGTATTTTTCATTTATTACACTAACTAACATCCATATTTCTATGATATTTAGGGGTCACCAAGGATTACTACAGCTCAAACACTGTCGACAGGTCTGAAATTCACGACACCAATGTAGTCGATATACTCACACCAGAGTTTCTCAGTTCGCTAACTACTTCAGGTTTACCTAACCACCTCATTAGGTTGAAGGTAGGAACACCTGTTATGCTTATGCGTAACATAGATCAGTCAGAGGGTCTGTGTAACGGTACAAGGGTAATGATAACTAAGATGGGGAACCATGTCATCGAGGCGAAAATAATGGCGGGAAAAGGTTGTGGAAACTTGGTCTACATCCCTCGAATGGATATGTCTCCCTCGCAGTCTCCTTGGCCCTTCAAACTCAAACGGCGTCAATTTCCAATAATTGTCTCATATGCGATGACGATCAATAAATCTCAAGGACAATCTCTGGACACAGTAGGACTTTATTTGCCAAGAGACGTATTTACTCATGGCCAAATCTACGTGGCATTGTCAAGGGTAACGACGAAGCAAGGAATCAAAATTTTGATATACGACGAAAGCGAAAAATCGAAGTCTACTACTACAAATGTTGTGTATAAAGAGGTTTTCCACAATATATAAGGTAATTCTAATATGGCTTTAGCTCTGAGATAATTATTACACTTATTTTATCTATGCTGCTAATTGTGTGAAATGTTTTCTGCAGACTTATTGCTTACTGTGCCATGGGAAAACACTGAAAGGAATTCCCCACCCATGCAAAAGAGGAACCAAAATATAACTGATCACATTTCCACCATGTATTTTCACTTTTTTTTGAGTGGTCTGTGTAACAATACTTCTAAGCTACCATGTATTGTTACTTCTATGCTACTGTAACTTTTCTTTGCACACTATATTAAGATAATCCAATCTCTCTTATTGCACTACCATTAAGAGATCATACGTATAGCAAATTTAAATATATATATATATATATATATATATAACTTCATAATTGAAATACACATTCAACAAGTAGCATCAGTAGCATAAAATCATGTTTTTTAGTTCAGACGAGGACATTCACCTCATGCAATTAAATACACATAACAAGTTTTGTCTAAGGAAGTAACATCTAACCTAAATCGGATCCTATCTCCGCATTTGAAGTTGTTGGACTTGCAAAAATCATTCCATCCATATCCTATCTTTGTGCGGCGAGGATCTTCAATTTTTAAGGTAGACATGAATTTATTCTTCCCGTTGTCACCGCACAACACAATGTATTCATATGCATAGTCTCTAAGGAAGGTTGCGAAATCCTCCTGCAATTTCTACAAAAAAAAATTAACAATAAGTGATTCATTCTATATGGTTGTGGACAGATAACTTTGAAACTACAAAGAGTAGAGACAACTCAACTAATTTTGGAATATCAACAATGAACGGATGGAGATCTACGTCGAAAAAATATATGTCATTGGAAAACACGTTTCTGCTATGAAAATGCGGTAAATCTTGGGGTCTCCGTACCTCCTTAAATGATAAAATTGAAAAGTTGTTGTTACCATAATATCCAATCGTCAAAACTACATCCGATGGTAGATTGTAATACGATTCCATACAAGGCCATCCACTTAGAACCAGTGGATGCATTTCAATCTGGTTATAAATCAGTTCATGATGTACACCTTGGTTATTCATTATGGCCCAACATTTACAAATTTCATTGCCGCTGTTTTTCACAAATGACGGTTGAATCTCCGGGAAGGACTGCAAATTTCAAATACAAACACAATATGTTATCAAAAAATACACTTGCATGTGTGGCATTGACTAAACAATAAAAATTTATATCTATAACTATCTTGAAAACAAATTAATTTAAACAAATATATTTAACTACACCTGTGATGATATCTTTGCGATCATAAAGTAATCTTTCATTTCTGAATGTTTGAGAATGCTGCATAGCTCCATTTCGAAAATTATGATGTACACAATCTGAGAAGCAAAAAATTAATGAAGTTTGAGAGGTGATGGTAGATGACTCTATGAGGTTTCACTATGTTTGAATTGCATACATTGTGGTCTATTTAACAATGAAACTCACTGCAATGCAACCCTCATACTTTCACGCCTTACCAAGAAAAAAGAATAGTTATGCAGAGATTCTTTTGTCCTTATGCTGCAAAAGAAAGGAATATATTCCTCAGTCACATGGGTTCTGGTTGGATACTTCCAAAAATATGTCACGTGTTTCATACTTATATACAATACCATATAATACCATATAATTTGCACATGCATTGTTAACTTACACCTGCTTTTTGTTTTATCCAAGGACCCACCTTTTAATATACTTATTTTATGTTATCTATTTTCGTTTCACCCTATGCAACAATAATGCTTTTAATGCTTACATGCCAATTTTATTATATGTTCATCTATTTATGGTAGTTCTAATGGTTGCATGGTAATTCTATCATTGTGTTTGCTACAATTAGATGGTTATCATATTTTATCAATTAGATGGTTATCATATTTTATCAATTAGTTCTAATGGTTGCATGGTAATCATATTAGTTCTAATGGTTGCATGATAATTCTATCAATTGTATTGGGCTTACTAAAAAACAGTGGCAATTTTAATAAAAACATCCAATGTAAGGTACTATAACATCCAATTTTAAGTTCAACGATTTGGATTGTGCCTTTTTGAGGTATGCATGTTTTACACATACATTAACACAAACTTTAACATCATACTTGCATATATCAAAAGGTTATATAGTTTAATATTACATTATAACCCATTCAAATGTTGTTAAACTTCAACATTTCACCATGGGAGACAGTTTGGACACAACTACATAAAACTTTAACATTCTTCATCACAACCTGACTTATCAAAACTAATACAGTCCTACACCCGCCTAATATAAAACATGCATAACAGTTACAAAATGGACGTCTTCGTCATAGGATTGCGGAGGACAAAAGCATAATGTTTCAACTTGGAGACTTCTTGCGCTTCACTGTAACCAACAATTGGTCACAGTCAGGGGGTCTCAAACTGAATCCAATCCTGTCACCAACTTTTATCTTCCGGTTCCTTACAAATGTATACCATTCCTTGCATATATAACGCTCCGTCAATGTTTTTTGGTCTGCCCTGTGCAAAACACAATTGTAGGACTTTCTACGATCTGAATCATAAAGCACAATTGACTCATGGCCGACCATGAGATGCTCTTGAACCACCTTCTGAGGGAATTGTTGCATTGACACAAAAGTAGAAAATTACAATGTATATCCAAGACAGATGTAGAAAATGAAAGATGTATGATTACACTATATGACTTACAAGGACATTCCTTCTTGCAACTCTGCTAGACTTGATCTTCCTTCGCCATACAATTCTCTTACCAACTGGACCAAGATCAACTTCCCTAACCTCAAGGTCATCCCAAATGTCCTTCGTTTGTTTGTCAATATTCACCTTATCAGAACTGAAACATATAAAATCACATTGTTAACTATCTCTACTAATACTTTTTTTGGTGCTGATTGCAAAGATTAATTCATATAATAACAACACAGTTATAACACAAATTCAATTGTTTTATATTTCAATAGTGGTAGGAGACGACAACAGATGAAAAGCGTGCGTCCGCAACATCCAAACGTCGATTTTCAGCCTATGGTAAATCATTTTCAATTTCAATCTGTTCCTACTATCAATCTATTTTAACTAAGACATTGATATATATGGTACGAAACCTATTTGCATGTACTTACCCTTTTTTTCCGTTCGAAAGGTCCGTACCAGAAGAACTTGAAGTTTGGAATACCTTCTCTTTTCCCTTACGCTTGGACGAAGATTCCATTGGTCCTTCAGATTTTTTCAATCTTTGCATGTCCACCGTAGCCCTTCTATCGTCCAAGCTGTGACTTTGCCCTGTAGCCGTTTTGCTCAGATATTGATAAACATCGACTGGAAATGAGCCGAAGTTTGGTTGAGGAATCATGTTTTCGGGATCGAATGACATATTCTTCTTTGGTAGTTCAATAGGTTTCATGCGTTTTCCCTAACAATCTACAGAATAGGGAGTGAATGTCCAAGGAAAAGCTTCCTTTTGATTTACCCTACTTATTATTGGGCTGAATGGACATTACCATTGCACTTATTCTTAGCAAGGCCCATTTTACTAACCCATTTTAAAATAGATCCATTTCATTCAAAAAAACATGGGGATGTTGCAATACTTTTTGCATTTAATAACAACTAATAAATACCTACCTAAATAATTTAAACATACAAAAAAGGTTATTATGGAAATAAATGAAGCGAACTTTTTTTTTCTTGCATTGTATTTTTTTTTTATGATTCTCTATCTATTGTGTTATAGTTTTATTAACAACTTTGACTCCCAGCCAAACTATTAGACGACAACAACTATTTAATTTAACAAACATATTTATATACAGAGAAATGTAATTTTTTAAATCCATTTACGGTCTGTGGATCTATTGATAACTATATTTTATTGTTACAATTTTTTTGGAAATAAAGAATATTTTTTTTATGTCTTCTCCTTTGTTTTTATCTATTATTATTTTATCTTGACATACATGTCCTCTACTGATGCTAAATGTCCAATATTGCCTTTCTATATTTTTTGTGACAAAAATTAATATTTTATCTTTGCATACATGTCCTCTGAGGTAAAGTTTGGCCAACCTTTTTTTGTTCTAAAAGTTACTTTAAAATTAAAGTTGAATATAAGAGCTTTTTATATGAAGTTAAAAGTTGTTTGGTAGATAGTTGTGAAATATTTTATTTAATATATATGTATGAACTAATGTAAGGATGTGATATAATAGCAAAATAGGATTGCCGTTTTAGTTTAACCACAATATTTAATGGATAATTAGGAAGTTATTTACAAGAAATAACCACAATGTTTAGTGAGTTGGCCAAACAGTATCTAAATCTACAATATGATAACCATCTAATTGTATCAAACACAATGATAGAATTACCATGCAAACATTATAACTACCATAAATAGATGAACATATAATAAAGCTTTGTTTCTGTTTTGGATTGCAAACATGTAACCAAAAACATAATAACTCATTCTGCCATTGACAGAATTTGTTACAAACCATTTGATTAAGCAAGTCAATACAACAAAATAACCAGGATTTCAAACTGAAGCAATATCCAACAAAACTAACTACCAAAACAGAAAGACATCAGTCCAGACAATTTATAAATAAAACATTCATAATTGTAGATTACTAATTTAGCTATGACACACCACACGTCAAATCACTTAACAGGTCTTTCACTCAGCTTTTCCACGCTCTACGGTCACCAAGATCGAATCCACAGGAGGATATCTAATGCAGAACCGCTATGTGTCTCCCTTCTGTAGGTTGCGTTCTTTACAAAAGTCAGACCATCCACCGTATAAGTACCTATCCACAGTGTCTGCCCTCTTGATCATCTCGTAGTAGTATGGAACATCAGTGTTGCGATCAATCAAGGTAATTCTGGGAATCTTGCCAGATATACATGCACGAATCACACCTCTTGGAATATGCTGAAACATAACATGAAACTCGAATTTTAGATGACTACTTTCTATAATCAATCTTTACATTTAATCTTACTTTGTGTTATTGTAACTTACCAGCACATTGTTTCTCAGCTTAAGAGGATTGTCAACGACCCTGGTCCAGCATTGCTTTTTCACAGCCAATGTTTCTGCAGTGGATTTCCTACATTAATTAAACACAACATGATAACATGATCCATTAACACACTGTAACTTTCGTAATATTCATATCTTCTTATCAAACCAGCTAATAACAAACACAATGAATTTATACCTAACAAAATTAGAACGATTGAAACCCTTACGGGAAACTTTGACTTTGGCTTTGTCTTTCTGCTTCATGGCCGACTTTTCAACACTGTTTCCAACAACTTTTGCTTTCCCTTTCACCTTCTCCAAATATGTTTCAGCTCCTCCATTCCTACACCGATTCAATACGAAATATGAGTCCTTAATGTCCTACTTTTTACCTTTGTAACTAATACTTCAGCGACTAATTGAGTATTACACGACTATGTCTAAAATATTATACAACAAAGTTACCTTGAAGCGTTGGTTGCTCCATGATCCTTTCTTTGCCGGGTTCGCCTTTCACCATTGCCAGCAGTTCCAGATATTGAGGCTTTCTCCTTAACTTCACGCCGCATTCTTCCGCCATCATTGCTCATTGCAACGGCGGCTGCCTTTCCGTTTTGTTTGCCTGACCCCGAATAAGATTTAGTTCTGCCACACAATGTCCCAACAAATAAATCATGCTTAGTGACAGACTAGGGTTTAGAAAAAAATTAAACTTTGTTACTAAAAAACTTGGTTTTAACTATTAAATACGAAGAAACAAGTACCTTCGGGTTGCAGAGGGTTGAAATGACGCGCGGTAAACAGCTGCATGATAGGTTTTTCTTCCATGCCCGGCAGCAATGACTGGGGCCTGTTCTTTCCCTTTCCCTTTCTTACAGCCTACTGCAATCTCTTCACGCTCCAAACCATGTCTTGCCAATCCACCATGAAGTTCTTCCTCAACCTCTGGTTCTCTTTTAACCAACCATGCCTCGATTTCTTCAATCGCATCCATGCTTTCTTTTTTCACAACACGTAACTCTTCCAACATTTGCTTGAGAACACAACTCCGAGTGCGTTTCGAAATGGCCTGGATTTCAACATGTTCTTCCTCACATCTGCACAAAGAGAGTTTTTCTATTGATAAAAAATCGGCATCATCTTTAATCATTACATATAACTTTTTTAAACCATATATGTTTTCTAATGTCAGATCCAGGGTTTGAAGGTTCATCAATATACATGCATGGAAATCAAATTACAAAAAGGTTAATACAATCCTATGGCCACTACAACTACATGCAAGAATATCTCCAACAACAGATCGTCTGTTACTTTATGGTTTTGGAGAAGAGGTTGGTTCAAGGACAACAACATTTTAAGAAGATATTACCTTGAACCGGTTGTTTGGGATCGCTTGAGTGAACTTCCTTCCATTCTGTGCCACAGATAAACTTCGATGACTTGCGATGCTTGGTACGGGTGCTGCTATCTGCAACAAAATCAACTTTCCAAGTAACTATAACACAAAGACCCAGAGACAGAGGCAGCGCAATTGCTATTTACGTTTCCTCTAGAAAGTTACGTTTTCCAAGTACAAATGTTTAGGTTTCCAAATATATTTAATATTGTAAATTTATTACGTCCTTTCCATTACTCAAATTTATTTCCAACTTTTTTTCTTTATGTAGTTCATTCCATACTTACGGTCAGTCCCTTTTTACAAATACATATTAAATCAGTTTCTTAACAGCTTCACTATTTTATTAATTTCATTTTTTAATGGTTTTGATAATGCTCATTCCTATTCATTTATATTAGTAGTTCTACTTTTTAATTATTGTTTCTTTTTAGTCTTCCTCTCCATCTTTAGGCTTATCTTATCATAATAATTTCTTTAAAATTAAAATAAACTCTAACTATTTAACTATTGCTAATTAAAATGCTCATTATCAAAATAATTGTGGCATAATACCTGTCTTTTGATGATAATCAATCATGCTTTTTTGACTCTATATTTACTCTTCAAAAATATATATTATAACTGCTTTTAAAATATGTTTTTTCACGAATATTTATTCTCTTGGATGCTGCTAATTTTTATATAATTTTCTATGTAATATAAACCACAATCTATTTTTAAAAAATATATATCTTAAAAACAAAATTATACATGAAAAACAAATTCGCGTGACATACCAGAACCCGTGCGAACGCATGTAACACCCCGATATCCGCTGCACGCATCAACTGTGTCGGCCAACCGAGCATGTTACCGGCTTAATCAATAAGCTCAAGTGGTAGCAGGAATTGCTATGAATATGTACTTAACCCCAAGGTACATGGTTCGATTCCTGCGGGAGGCAAAAACAATATTTCCTGGGCTGCACGCATCAACCGTGTCGGCCAACCGAGCATGTTACCGGCTTAATCAATAATCCCCCTAGGTCCGCTTATCGGCTGCCCAGGAAATATTGTTTTTGCCTCCCGCAGGAATCGAACCATGTACCTAGGGGTTAAGTACATATTCATAGCAATTCCTGCTACCACTTGAGCTAGTAGCTCAAGTGGTAGCAGGAATTGCTATGAATATGTATTTAACCCCTAGGTACATGGTTCGATTCCTGCGGGAGGCAAAAACAATATTTCCTGGGCAGCCGATAAGCGGACCTAGGGGGATTATTGATTAAGCCGGTAACATGCTCGGTTGGCCGACACGGTTGATGCGTGCAGCGGATAATGGGGTGTTACAACGCACGGGTTTGTTACTAGTAGACCATTATCAACACAACTCCTCGAACAATTAACTTGTCATCCTTTTTTATACCTGCCACCCTCCAATTTTTTTTAATTCAATTTTACCCCTGTTAAAAAAATATGAAAAACAAAAAAATTTTGAAGTAAATTTCCGGTAAACACCACAAAATTTCCGGTATTAAATACCGGAAATTCAATTATTTTTAAATTTCTGGTACACCACACCGAAAATTTAGTTTATTTGAAATTTCAGGTATACCGGAATTTTCAAATTTCCGGTATACCAGAAATTTCAAATTAATTAAATTTTTGGTGTGTTTCAATTTTTGGTTTTTTAAACGGTTGAGATTTTGCCGACAATTTTGGAGGGTCCTGATTGCACCGATACATTTGCGTGGTCTAGAATGCACCACCATTTGTATAAATAAGGATCTTAGGGTTATCGGATAACACATCATTTCAACAAAATGCATCTTCCTCAGTATTTTATTAATGTAGAAGTATATTTCAATGGCCGCAACCCTGGTGTTCAAACCAAGATTCCAGATGGGCTTGAATCCTTTGCCACCTTGAAAGAAACGTTGAACAATTTGTAGCCTGATTCTGATAACAGAAGGGTGACAAAGATCAAGTTTCGGGAGGACTGGATTGATACAAATGGAAGGGTAAAATACAACTTAATCGAGTTGAAGAATGACGAAGATGTGAAGGCCATATGGAAATCATTTCTCCGTAGGATAACTAAAGGTCCGATCGAATTGGATGCGCAGATCCAAAGATTCGTTGACGACATAATGAAGTGTGTGATTCGTCCAGAGTCTTCTGGTAGTGCCTAGGTTTTCATGTTTCAAATAACTGTTTATGCTTGTTTGTTGTTTGCCATCTGATGTTTGTTAACTATGTTTATTTGTTATTGATGTTATTTTCTTTATCTCCTCGAAAGATGTACTAGCCAAAAAGATTATGTAATAAAAAAGATGTTCATACATAAGATGTTCGTACAAAATATACAAATATACAAATAATACAATCATAACAAAATAAATCTACATAGGTCCTCCACGGGCAACATCCGCCAACCTAGCTAAAATACTATGAACCTCACCATCAGGGTTCACCAAACCCATGAGGCTATCCAAGTGAACTGCGATGTACTCCAGGCGGCTGTCCTGGTCACCAGCGGGAGGTGGTGGTGGTGGCGGTGAAGAAGCCCTGGTACTCGAAGGCCCTGGAACATCAGATGCTGCGGCAGATGGGCTGACCCTAGGGTGTGACACACTGAGGAAACACTCCAGGTATCCATCCTGACACTGTCCAGGCTGCTGAACCGCAACGGATGTATCAATGATCTCACGGGGGGAGCTGAGAATGTGACTCTGAAACCACCGATCAATGTCACCAGCTGGAGCCTCTGAGACTGGTCGTGGGATGCCCTGTATATAACCAAACTGGCGTAGACACCTCTCAGGCAAGTGTCTAGCCACATGGCTCTCCCATCTGACATACCCTAAATATCAAGAAGATACATCAAAAGGAAGATGCTCGCGGTGACCTATATACGGTATCCATATGACATCATCCAGCGTCAGAGCATCCAGCCTCCGCCTATACTCCATCAAGGGTCTGTCTCCTGGAAGGGTCTGTCTGGCCTTCCACCTTCTCGCACAAGGGTTAGCAGCCGTACAACACTGGGTATTCCGCTCACAGATGCGAGGGAAGTGCTCGTAAATCCAACACTGCATAAATAAAAACAATCAAGCCCATGTAAATTATAATAAAACACAAAAAACCATGTAAGAATATATACCTGTAACAAGCTCAAATAACTAGCTAGCTATCTGGTGTCAAGACGAGATGCAACATCAAGCGTCGTTTATAGCATCGTCAATGCAGCCACTCCCCAAGCCATACATGGGGTCTCAAGGTCGCTGAAGAGAGTAAGATAACAGACATCTATGTAAACTCCATACTTGTCCGCAAAGAGAGTACATGCCACTAGATGTAGCTTGTACGCCATAGCGGCAGCCTGGTACCTCCCTGCATCGACAAGCTCTTGATAAACCCTCCTCAACCAAGACATCCTAAGGTGAAAGCCCCGAGTGTCATCAAACTCCTTGAGCACAGCCAGCTCATCAACCTCTAAAGCATCCATCACCATGTGCACCGCCGTCGCCTGTTCCCTATGAACTGGTGTTAAAAACGTACCTGCTATCGGAAGGTGAAATAGGGAATGCACATCATCCAGAGTCACCGTCATCTCCCCAAATGGAAGATGAAATGATGATGTCTCCGGGTGCCATCTCTCAACAAAAGCTGATAATAGAGGGGTTTCCAGCATCGTCAGGGAGCATCCAGCAAAGTCCAATAAATGAAAGTCCCAAACTATCCTCACCACCTGCTCAGGCATCGGTCTTTCGGGGAAGTTCTTCAACTTCGACCTGTACGAAGTGAGCTTCAGCACTAGACGCTCCTGTAACAAAAAAAAATACAATTAAAAAAATACAATTAAAACACAATAGTATAAATCAAATTGCATAATAAAAATTAAGCACTTAAGCAATGTTACATACCTCGCCCTGCCATATCCTATAAGCGACATGGTCCAAATATCCTGTCAAAACGGACCTGTCAGAAGGTCCTCCTGGAAAACCCCCATCAATGTGTACTGATGCCTTTGTAGATGCACCTGTGGTGGTGTCCGTATCATGAGCCACCCGCACCTCAGCAACCCCCTCCTCAACCAGAGCCACCCGCTCCTCAACTCTAGGCACCTCCTCATCAGCAACAGGTACCTGCTCCTCAACAACAGCCACCGGATCCTCAGCAACAGTCGGCTCCCAAACAACAGCCACCTCCTCAACCTCATCAACCTCATCCTCATGCACCTGCTCATCCACAGTAATGGATGCTCTACCACTTCGGCAGCGAGGTGCACGGAACTACCTACCCGCCTGCTCAGACCTTCGTTTCCGGTTAGAACCGATCGGGGGAACGCGTCCAGCACGTAAGACGCAGGTACCAACCTCATCAGCAGCCGCCCAAGCACGAGCATCGGCTCTATCAATGGCCCGATCCGCAACAGTACCATCTCTGCCTCTAGTCCTCATTGAAAAAAATAAAAAATATAAGAAAAATAGAATTTTTATAAATAAAATAAAAATACTGGAATTTTTCAAAATTTCCGGTATGGGAAAAAATACCGGAAATTTCAAAATTTTCGGTATTTTTAGAATTTTATAAATATACCGAAAGTTTTGAAATTTCCGGTACAAAATACCAGAAATTTCACAATTTTCGGTAAAAAATACCGGAAATTTCATAAGTCTACCTGAAACTTACTTGTTTTCGCCAAATTTCCGATACGCTCCTCAAATTTTCGGTATCGCCCAAAGATTTGAAAAATCCGGTGTTTCGCGCAAATTTCAGAAAATATGATAATGAATTTTTGTTGGACATTTAGATCATTTCATTCATTTTGGGGGGATGTCAGGTATAATTTTGGGGGTGGCAAGTTAATTTATCAAAGTCTCCCCATAGAGCTTCATTACAAATATTGTACACGTTTCTATTGGGGGATCAATCAAATTCGTTGTATGTTTTACACACAAGTTGCAGTCTAATCATATAAACGACCTTACCACATGTGCTTAAATTACTTCAATTTTGGATGCTTAATTTTGTATGTAGTCCTTAGGAGTAGATGGTGTCATTTGTATGTGAAACCCATGGAATTTGATTGATTCCCCAAAGGCAACCTACAAATTAATTTTGATTGAAGCTCTATTGGTATCTTATTGAAGAAGAACTTATATTTCCTTTTCCATGTAGTTCTATTAGGTCTTAGTATGCAACTCACCATTGAATTGAGAACATGGCAGGGAAATAATAATAAGAAAGAAATCCTGACGGACATCAGGAAACTCACTTGCCTTATAATTGAATCATGGAATAAATCACATACTAGTATGATCAAATGACCAGGATAACTCACATATCCTCACTTGGATAGCTCACATATCCAGTAATAAGAATATTGAAATAAATCACTTATACCTATATTGGATTGTTGGAATAAATCATATATCCTCCAATGAAGTTATCGGGATAAATTACATATCATCCAATTAAGTCACTAAGATAAATCATATATCCTCCAATTGGATCACCAAGACAATTCACATGCTCATGATAATTCAAAGTCACACGAGACATCTACCATAAATGCTACTCCATTTTCGTCGTATTTTACGAGTAAGAATCCACTCCATTTCTTACACTCCATTTCTTTTCCATTACCATAGTTTTTGTATATATATTACACGTATTTTAAGACATGTGACACATATTTATTATTTATTTAACTTTATGTACACAAAATTATAGTAATGGAAAAGAAATGGAGGGTAAGAAATGGAGTGGATCCTTACTCGTATTTTACATACTAAATCAACCATAGTATAAGTACCACTCTCACCTTGCTATGCAAGTCAATAGTAATTTATAAGTCATACTTTTACATATTCACTTTCTCCTGATTTAATCCATTCATAAACTTACGTTACCTTATTCTAAGTTAATTCATAAAGATAATCAATTCTTGAATTACTCCCTTGGTCTCAAGGATCATTATCCATATTAAAGTAGGTTTAGAACATGAAACAAGGAGTTTTGAGATTACGTGGTTTAAGTCACAAAACCTAGGGGTAAATCCATGTTGTTTGAATCGAATCCAACTAGTCCTGATTGAAATCAAACCACTTATGACATGTATGAAATCAATCCTGATTCGAATCAAATAATATTGAGTCTCCCGATCCTCATGGATCATCCAAGCAACATGATGTCCTCAACGCACAGAAAAATTACAACAAAGTACACAACATGAAACATCAAAGATCCTAACTTCTAATATGATTCCTAACATATATTGATCAAACTCCTATACTATAATATGCGGAAATTTCACACTAAATTAACCATAATAATAACCTAAGGGAAGGAAACCCACCTGAGATTTAGAAGAAGTTTGATGATAATGAACTTGCACATCTCCTAGCACATGGAATCCCAACTTTAAGCTCCATCATTGATCCTTCCTTATATAAGTCCATGCATAATTACCTTCTTTTTATTTGATAAGTATCAAAATATCGTTATTTTCAGTTGTATTTTGTGGCACTTATCATTCTATTTTTGTGTGCAAATAAGTAAAACCCTGACTTTTGTGTAAATAATAGTATAGTCGTGTAAATATTGTATCGTTTGATCATTTTTCATCTGTTTTGTAGGTATTTATTGCATTGTTGGAGCATTGAGTAATAAGAGCCGAAGGCACAACTTCAAAGATGCGATTTTGAATAATAAAAGAGAATGCACAAAGCAAAGAATAAGTTTATCGCATATTTAAAATATTTGTAAAAATATGGTATTTAGTCATTGTTAGATAGAGCATTAAATAAATTTTCCAACGCTTCTGATCGTACGTAAATCGGAGTTATGGTTCTCAAGTTATGGCGAAAACAACAAATTGGTGCAGCAGGTTCCGCGCTAAGCGCCCTCTGTGCGGTCTGTGACTTTGAAACTTGTATAAATAGATTTAAAACATATTTTTAGGTAATGGTTTTGGGATTTTTTGTCCCAACTTCATCACAAACATTCTTTAAGATTTTTGAGCTTTGACAACATCGATGGAGGTTTTAACTCGATGATTCGGGATCGAAGATTCTTTGATCGTATTTGAAACCACAAGAGATTTTAATTCTTCCCATTTATTCCTTTTGTAGTTCCATTTATGGGGCTTGTATGTAAGTTTACTCTAATTTTATGTATATGTACTGATTATGGCATTGTATAATATCTATTTCTCAAATCAATATCGATGTTATCCTTGTTTTTACTCTGTGTTTGGGGTTTGGGTTGCTATAGACATACGCGGTTCAAATCTAATTCTTGGATGGTTACCTGTTAGATTCTAGACTCTAGATATAGATTTAGGTCTAATATTCACAGTGGGTATCAGTTCTTAATGCCTCTATGTTGTTGAGTTGCGTGCGACATCGCCTCCGAGACAATACGATTGTTCTCTCAACTCTGCGTTAGACATAACCTGGTTGTGGGTGATACATGATGATATTGACGAGTGATTTAGGTCGCATATAATTGATCAATAGGTTTAAGTTTTTGACGGGTAGATGAAATTCAATTCCAATGAGTTCCCCCTTCTTAAAAGAAAGTATTCGTTACTTGTTCGTATATTTTACTTTTTTCATTTTACGTTTTAACTATTTAAAACCAAGCTTTGAAACTTAGTGACTATTGAACGAAATTCTTTCCCTCGCATTGATCCCTGTGGATGCAATAAAACTCGAAATACTTTGAAATCTTTTGCTTTCTGCTTTACCGCAACAACACCATTCCATTTAAACCACATACTATTATTTTTGTCATATGATAATATTACTACTTATGAACTCATTTGAGTAAGATATCAAGGTGATATATCTTATAAATATGCCTACAAAGGTATCAGGAGGGATCACATTGAGCCTTCTTAGACAAAATTCATTTGATTTCTCCACTTATCTCTTTCTAAGTCATTAGTGACTTGGAAGTTGATGCATATGTTATTGCAACGAAAGACAACTTAATTTGAAGGTGCGAAAGACAACTTAATTTGAAGGGAAATGCACTTGGTTTTGAGGTGCTTTATCTGCAATCATGATGTAGAAATTATAGACCGCTTATTTGTTATATGCAAGTACACATTAATTTTATGAAAATGGATGAAGTGATTGTTTGGCATTGTATGCAAGTATACCTTAAAACTAGTTATGAAAGATTACTCAAATTTATTGGTAGAAGTTGGAGCTCTCAAATTCACAATATGATCAAGAGTCTCACCATAATAATTCTTTAGAAAACTTGACGCACTAGAAATTATATCATATTTCCAAAGTGGTAGAATTTACTTTGATATTGACATTGTTCATGTAAAAAATGAGACTATACGACATTTACTACTTTCAAATGGCACATGCATTCTTTAATTCATTAGTTAACAATTTCTTTGACATAAAATGTTAACTTCCTCCCACACCTAAAATCATACAAATTATTTGGTGTTTTCATAGTCATATAATTTTATTAAGTGCAATACATGTGGACTTGGAATATCAGCTTGTAGTGGAATACCTTTCTCACCTGAGCTTAGATTTTATACCTCCTTTCAAGTTTATTTGCATTGAATCATACTTGCTACCAAATATGTTAATAAGAGGAATTTGAGAAATCTTTGACTTGAAAATAACTTAATGATGATCATTCTTACATTTTCTAATGTGAATATTGTGTCTTGACATCTCTTAATTAAGTAGAATAATACTTTACATAATATTCGTTCCTTTAGATTCAAAATATTTCATATTTTTAAAGAAGAAAAAATATGTGCTGATAGATTAGTTAATGCAGATTTTATTGTTGATTATGACACTTCATACATCTCAAACTCTAGTCTAAAATAGTTTTGTTAATTTTTTCTATCCTCATTTTATTTTTTTAGATAATTTCAACATTAAAAATTTGGTATTAATTTTATTTTACTTATATAAAGTATTATTAAATAGAAGAAGAGTAGCTTAACTAGTTGAGTTAGATCAACTACTAGTTTAAGCTAGATAAATTATTAGTCAAGGTTCATGAAAACTATTTTTTTTCTCTAATTTTTCATAGTATATTAATGTAAATAAGTTGTAATAGTAAATTAATAATTTATAAATTAACAATTTTAAAATAATAATAATAATAATACTAGATAAATTTTCATTTTATTAAAATAAGTATTCACTATGACAATCAAACTCTCAATAAATAATATTATATTATAAAAATAAATTTTATTTTATAAGTATTGAAGGATATATTTAATTTACTTTAAATTTATTTTAAAATATAAAATAATGTTTCCAATATAAGCTCTAACTATTTTTTAATATTTTAAAATATCTTAATATTAATTGTAAAAATATAATATTAAAATAGAATTAATATAAAGTGTGAATTATTAAAAGAACATGAATAACACATTAATTTAAAATAAACCAATTTTTATATATTATTCATATATTTATTTAAAATAACATTACAACTTAATAAAATATATTATTCCACATTAATATATTTGAATAAATTTTAATAATATTTTTTAAGAAATTACTATAAACATTATATATTTTATAATGTGTGTAAAATTAAGTTAGAGATAATATATTTATACATTAAATTATGACTATTGCAAAATATTGTTTTATTCAAACAAAAATTTATTAAATGTCATTTGTTAATTTTTTTTAACTTTTTATTGCAGAAATTTTTTTAATAAATATCTGCATATTTTCATCCTTAAATATTTAATTTTATAGTTCAATATCTTGCCTCTTAAGTATTTTAAAAATTAGATATTAGGATTGTGTTTTGATATATATATATATATATATATATATATATATATATATATATATATATATATATATATATATATATATATATATATATATATATATATATATATATGTATGTATGTATAAGTTGTAATAATAAATTAATAATTTATAAATTAACAATTTTAAATAATACTAGATAAATTTTCATTTTATTAAAATAAGTATTCAATATGGCAATCAAACTCTCAATAAATAATATATAATATTATAAAAATAAATTTTATTTTATAAGTATTGAAGGCTATGTTTTATTTACTTTAAATTTATTTTTTATGTACTATTCATATATTTATTTAAAATAACATTACAATTTAATCAAATATATTATTCCACATTATTATATTTGAATAATTTTTAATAACATTTAAAAAAAACTATAAAAATTATATATATATATATATATATATATATATATATATATATATATATATATATATATATATATAGAAATAATATATTTATACATTAAATTATGACTATTGCAAAATATTGTTTTATTCAAATAAAAAATTATTAAATGTCATTTATTAATTTTTAATGAAATTTTTTTTAATATTCATATTTTCATCCTTAAATATTGAATTTTATAGTTCAATATCTTGTCTCTTAAGTATTTTTAAAATTAGATATTATATATATATTCTCTACTCAATGCCTTTCTATATAAAGGACAGAACAATAAATAATTTTTAAGTTTAAGGAAGATAATATCTGGTTGACGAAGTGTGGACTTGACATCGCTGGAAAAACTATCAAATCCAACATATTTTGAAATACAAAGAGTATATTAAACTTTAAAAATTGAAAGACAAAGCTATTGATTATTTTAATATAAGTTCCTTTGGATTTGCCACAATAAAAATTACTCAAAATACTTAGTTGAAGTAACATAAAATATAAAAAAACTTATAATAAAAAATAACATAAAAATTAAGATGTTTCAAACTGTCAAACATAATACTTTTAATGCCAAATAAGAGTCTTAAATCTCTAACTGCGCGCAGAACATGAAGGGGAGCTTTTAGTCCATGGGGTACTTGTTTTCTTCCATCAAAGAGCCTTGCATTCCTAAAATACAAAATATGCATAATAAATTATTGTTGTACATATATATATATATATATATATATATATATATATATATATATATATATATATATATATATATATATATATATATATATATTATTGTTGTATATATAAGTTATTCAATGAATTCAAAAAAATTTAAAATTATTTTTACTAAAAAAATTGTAGGATATGTAATATATAAAATGGTTTACCTTCATTATTCATTATGGGACAGAGAGTCGCAGAAAATCTTTGGGATTCTGTGACAAAAAAATACAAATATTTTAAAATGATGTAAGTTCAGTTTGTAATTTTCAAAACTTTATACATATTTATATTAAATAGATCATAAAAAAGAAGATATTGGAGTCTAAAATCACATCTATTACTCTAATAAGCTTCAAATCTAATCATGCAAATGAGCTTTGGTGATATTAACTCATGGATTTATGAGAAGCTAGCAATAACTCATGGATTTATGCACCACTTTATTAAAATTACTTAAACCCTAATAAATAATTTGGTCAAATAAAAAAAGCAATTAAAACAAAATAAAGTAAGTGCAATTTATTACCTTCTTATCCAAGATGCAAGCAAAAGGAACACAGCAATCAAGCAAAGGTTGTCCACAATTTCTTATGTAATCGTAAACAATTTTATCGTACTCAACAATCCCAAAATTTGTGTAGTAGTTTCCAATGAACTCGTCTAAGTAAAAATAGACGTGATATCCACGCTTGAAAAATACTAAATCATGGTAAGGATGATAAGATAACAATTCACCATGAGTATTAAGAGGCAAGAACTCTTCATTCTGTATGTGAAAAATCATGTCCCACATGTAAGAGCTAGAATTGTTTGTAACACATTCTATGAGTTCATAAAGCCAAAAATTCTCCCCCTTACATAAGACTAACATGAGCTGGTCTTCTTTGGAACTTATTTCCCATCGACAACCATCCAAAAGACAATCAGAATGTAATGGTATTACCTCAGCTTGTTTCGAAACATTTTCTTGCGGATCAACTTTGATTCTGATCAAGTGACCAGATTCAGAGAGACGATAAATGGATCCTTTTATATAAATTGATTTCTGAACCCACTTAGACTTATTAATATGTTGAGGCAAATTAATAGTCAAAGTAGTCCAGAGACCTGTCTTAGAAGAGAAAATGTTGATATGACGATAACCCTGGAATCGCACGATCTTAAAGAATCTAGATTCTTCAGGGTCGTATGCTAGAGCAGCATAGGAATAGCTTCCTGATTTTTGACCTATCGACTTTCGAACAGCCACACATTGTTTTGTTTTGGGATTCATGACATAGTAATAATATACATCAGGGGTGATGTTTGGAGCCTTGCCATTGTTGTGACAAAACAAGTATAACCCATTACATGTATCTAAAAGTTTTTTGGGTGTAATTTCACAATGCATAACTAATGAACATTGATTGAATATATTTTCCAATTCCCTATATGGATTTGGCAGGAAATTGTGAGCCGTCACAAATGGTTGTAATAGAAGGTCATTTGGTAAAGTTGTGTTCAAAATGATATTTCGCCATTGGTGTGAGACACACATAGAAATTGATTGTTCTTTTGAAGGCAACTTATCAAAAATGTTTGATTGAATCTCTATCGGGAGTTTGTTGAAGTAGGACACGGGTGTCCTTCTCCGCCTAGTTCTCCTCTTTCTAACTATCCAATTTTCCATTAAAAATGTGAATTATGACTATTAGAGTGAAAAAAATTGAGAAAAAGAGATATTAGGGAGTGTAAGTGAGACCTCTTTTGCTGAAAGACTCTATTCTTAGTTTACATTTTATAGAACAATTTTAGATTAAGAAAATAATGTTCAAAGTCAATATAACTTTAGGATTTATTATATACATCGAATAAATCTTTGCAATAAAATATAAACCAAATGAGTTATCTGTATTTAGTTCAAAAATTTAGACAAAAACATTTAATTTCTAGATATATTTTTCTTAAATTTTGTTATAAAAAGACTATCTAGTGCAACCCTTTATTAAATTTTTTTTATAAAAAGACTATCTAGTGTAACCCTTTATTCATTGTCAATCACAATATTGGAATAAAGCATGAAGAAATAATGATACATAGTTTTTTTAAAAGAACAACTCATTGTTGCATATATTTCAAACATTTGATTTTTTTATTTAAAATTTTTAATTAATAATTTTAATTAACATTTATGGTTTTGTACTTTAAAGAAAGAAATATAAGGGTATAGAAGGAAGAAAAACAAAATTATTTGAATTCAATGCACTTTCTTTGGTTTTCTCTAATAAATAAATTTCTAACATATTATTTTTTGTATATTATTTGACTTTTGTAAAATAACTTTTTACATAATATTTTAAGTTTAATATTTATTTTGGTCTCATATGTTAATCTCATAGTTATTTTAATCTTTTAACTCTTCAAAGTGTATCACTTAGCGACAAAAAAGCTCAAAAATAGATAGTTAAAAAAGCTCACTTATCGAATTATAGAATTTTTTTAAAATGAGAAGAATTAAATATGAATTATTTAAATTTTAAAATATAATGAAAAAATTAATGAAAATCTTGACATGTTTAAATTTTTGAGTTTTTTTTTATGTCATTTTTTTAACAGGACTAAAACATGTCATTTTTTTAATAGGGACAAAAAACATACTTAACTCTGAAATTTATAAATACATTTTTCTCTCTGAATATCTAGGGTTAAGTGTGTTTTTGGTCCTTATAAATATTTTAAATTTCATTTTTAGTCCCTATAAAAAAATGACATATTTTAGTCCGTACAAAATTTGTACGCATGTAATTTTAAAATTTTGAAAACTATTTAAATATCCTTAAACTTTTAAATTTTTGAATAATTTTTTTCATACGTGTTTAGAATACTATAAAACATTTCTTTACCAAATTATAAATTTTATTAAAATGTGAAGCATTAAATATGAATTTTTTAAATTTCAAAAAAGTAATACAATTCTCGACTTAAAAATTAAATTTTGAGTTCTTTTTTTCGAAAAACTTTTTATAGCTTTCTAAATATGTCTGTAAAATAATCATTTAAAAATACACATCGGTTTAACAATAGGAATTTAAACTACGTGCATAATAATTTTGTGGGGACCAAAATATGTCATTTCTTTAGTAGGAACTAAAAATAAAATTTAGTAATTTTATAAGGACAAAAAAATATTTAACTCATATATCTATTATCAATAATATTATTTGTCTTCAAAATTTTGTAATTTAATATTAAACATATTAATATACAAAAGATAATCTAGTTTTAGTATAAATAAATTATAAATATTAATAAAACTAACAAACTTTATATATATATATATATATATATATATATATATATATATATATATATATATATATATATATATATATATATATATATATATATATATATATATATATATATATATATATATATATATATATATATATATATATATATATATATATATATATTACTTCAATAGTAAGTTATCAAGACTTACTCTATAATGATTAATTTTAAAAATAAGGATCTAGACAACATTTTTAATATAACATTCTTTTCCTATGTCTTGATTTTGTGATTTATCTTTTTTAATATAATTTATTTTTCATTAGTGTTAAAAAATAAAGCGTAATACTATTTTTTGAAAAAGTTAAAATGAAATATACATAGATGCATACATATCTTAAATTTTTTACACTTACAAAAGGTTAAAACAGTTAAAAAATTAATCTCTCAATTTTCAACCAAATATTGTCGAGTGTCAAGTTACTATTTGACGCTTTTCAACTTTCATTTTTTCTTCCACTTCTCACTCTTTTACTCACCATCGCATTATTCTTTCAAATTAAATTCATTTTTCTTTTATATTTCTTTCTCTTTTCATTTCATTCTTTTTAGCTTTCTACCTAATTATTTTATCTTCTTCTAATTATATATAAAAATATATAATTATAGTATAATATTATCATATAAAATATTTTTTGTCATATAAATATATACATTGTTGGCGTTTAATTTTGTTTTCAAGACAAATTTAATCAATGATATTTATTTATTATTTAAATATTAATTTATTTATTTTAACTTTTAATAAAATTAAGAATTTTTTTATGAAATTAAATAATACTCAATAATCATAAACACAATTAATTTTTCATCTCATAGATCACTATCAGAAAAAATACCTTTTTAAACCAAGCGTTTGGGCTCGAGTAGCAAACGAGTCTTTGCAAAGGACGATATTTGGGGAATATCGAGTACGTTTCCTGGCAGAAACAACGATTGACTAGTGCACGTGCCTCCGTAGCACGAGCCGGATTAGTCGATCTACTATGTAGGTCGGAACCAGTGCGAAAGCAAAAAAGAATATACCTATTTAAGTTTAATTAATAATATTCATTATTTGAGATATAAAATTTTTATTTTTAAATGTCAAAATTTATCTTTTTATTACGGGTCACTACCAACAATATACCTATTTTATTTTAATTAATAATTATCTTTATTTGAGACAAAAAAATTATTTTCAAATGTCAAATTTTCTTTTTTTTTCCTCACTAGTCATTATTAGCAAAAATATCTATTTTATTTTAATTAACAATTATCTTTATTTGAGACACAAAATTCTTATATTCAATTATCAAAAATTTTCTTTTTATGACGGATCACTATCAGCCAAATATATTTTTTATTTTAATTAACAATTACCTTTATTTGCGACACAAATTCTTATTTTCAAATGTTAAAATTTTCTCTTTCTCTCAAGGGTCACTATCAGCAAAATACCTATTTTATATTAATTAACAATTGTCTTTATTTGAGATGCAACATTCTTATTTTCAAATGTCGATTTTTTTATTTTTTTAATTTCTCATTTCATGGGTCATTTTTTCCTTTTTGTATGATTATTTAATACAATTGAGTTTATATTATCATTATTCATTTTATAATTAAACTCATTTCAAATTTACATGTATATCTAAATAAAATTTATATCATACTAATAAATTTACCTGTGCGGACGCCCATGTATTTTGCTAGTTAATAATTAAATCGAGTCACTCAAGTACAAGATGTACCGAAAATTACAAGAAGGAGTTCAAGATTACAATCCAAAATCTGAAAAAATAGCGAATAGCAGACTAAATAACAGTTGATAAACAAGATAAAGAATTTAACTCTCAGAACAAGTAATCATAATCTAAAGTAACATATTTCGACTTTAACCACCAAAACGAATGAAGTTGTATCCTTTCTGATAATGCATGCATCTGCTCCGTTTTATTCCAGAAAATACGTCTTTTTCGCTCTTTCCAAATTATCCAAACCTCAACAAACCAAATATGTTACAAGTCAACCGACAGTTTTTCAAGAACTCATAAAGACCACCAAACTGCAAACAATGGTCCAAAACCTTTTCTTGAGACGTCTTTTTCTCTTTCTAAATAATCCAAACCACAACAAACCAGATAGTGTTATAATCCAACCGACAGTTTTTCGAGAACCCATAAAGACCACCAAACTGAAAACAATGGTCCAAAACCTTTTCTTGAGATGTCATTGAGAATCCTAACCAATTAATAATAATAGTCCATTGCCCATCGAAAAAATTACATGTTACAAAAAAATGTCTGTCTTCAGCCACGCTATAATTTGCCACATATTTATAATCATCTGTGGAAAACATCTGCCGCCTAAACAGATTGTCCTTCATCAGAATACGGTTCAATAATAACTACCAGACAAAAATAGATACTTTAAGCGGCATAATCTTCAAACATAAAAATTAGGAATTAGCTTGATTATTGATGAGGTTATCTTCAGACATAATTTATAAGCACTAATAACCGTGTAGCAAGAACATGGATGTAAAGTCCACACCTAACAATATTATAATTCCACATATAAAACAACTGAGGTTAACCGCTCACTACGCTCACCCACTAACTCTTCTTCCCAAGCAAACAACCTCATACACCACTTTTTCTCCCCATCCCAAATCGTTCATTTAGGCTACATCGCCTTTTATTCTTAACTAAATCAAATAACCTACTAAATATATCCTTAAAAGGCATACCATCTATCCAATGATCTATCCAAAATAGAGTAGAATACCCATCTCCTATTCTCCGATCAATGTTACCAATCAACCACCCTCCATCAACCAAACTGATACCCTCCCTTATGTTTTTCAAATTCCTTCACCAAACAGATCCACCTCTACCCCCAAAACACAATCGCCCCTTCCTTTTTATATCGAACACTCACAACCCTATACCACAGACATCTCGTCTCATGTAGAATCCTCTAACAACATTACCAAGTAAGGATAAGTTAAACTCCTTTAACCTCCGAACCCCCACACCTCTATTTTTTTTCAAACAAATAGTATCCCAATTAATTGAAGAAGTTTTTCTCACTCCTTCACCCCCCCCCCCCCCAAACATTTAAAATAGATTTAAGAGAAGATATGATACTTAAGGGTGCCTTAACGAAAGAAAGAATGTAGACCGGAATGGAAGACATAGCATATTTTATAAGAATCAGACGACCCTGAAAGAGAGAAAGTGACTTTTTCACCCTGACAGCCTTCTTTTGATACGGTCAATTAGTGGATACAAAAAATTAAGCTTCCTAGAATCTCCATCGATAGGCATCCCCAAATACAAAAAAGGTGGAGGGTCATGCTTACAGTTTATAACACTCACTACCTCTTGCAACCATGATTCTAAGACGTTGACCCCAAACAACATGCTTTTATGCAAGTTAACTTTTAAACTCGAAATAGCTTTAAAAAGAATCAACTCCTCCTTCAAAGCTCATACATTACCCCAACTTTTAATCCATACCAATAACGTATCATCAGTGAATTATAAATGAGAAACAAGATTATAAAGGGCATCAACTCATCTTTTAAGACATCCCAAAAATATTCTATAAAACCAAGATTAATTCCATCCAGACCGGGGCTCTTAAGACCGTCAATATCCCAAATTTCCTACTTAATTCCAACTTATGAAAAAAGGTAACGTCAATATCGGCCCCTCTTCTGTAGAGATAGATTTAAAAGATGGATCTTATATCCTCGGCCGATTAACCCCTAACGACTGAAAATAATTATGAAAATGATCCAAAACGACATTCTCACTCCATTGACACCCTCTACCTAAACCCTATTAACTCAAGTTGACATGATAGTATTCGATCATTCCATTGAGGACATAATACAATGAAACAATTTTTAGTTTGCATCTCCCTCATTTAGCCAAAGTAATCTAGATTTTTGTCACTTGATACTTAAATATTAATTGGATAAAGAAAGGATTTCTGCTGATAAAGAATGTAACTCTCCCATCTCCTTGTCCTCTAAATCAACCTTATCTCCTTTAACTTCCACGAAATAAATATGGTCTTTTGCTGCTTTAATCTTGCCTTCTAGATTCTGAGAGTGATTGTAATGTCATAGTTTCAAACTACCCTTTATCAACTTCATTTTCTCTTTAAACACAAAATATCCCCAACCATACACCTAAAATGATAGTCATTGATCCTTCACAAACTCCCAATAACCTGATAAATACCTAACATTTTATAATTCGTGTTGGCTTTGGACCCCAATTCCCTTTGTCAATAGTCATCATAATCGGACACTGATCAGAAATAGTGCGAGGAAGAGCCACCTGGAAAATTCCCATCTCCTTTCAGGTTTGGGCTTTCTAGACATGAGATATAATCTTCAGTTTTTTTATCGAAGGAGCAAAAAGAAAAACACAAAAGGTGTTGGTCATGTAATCTAAATCTAAAAGGTTCAGAACTTCGACATCGGATTTTCCATATGAGTTTTTTGCATCAGCAGCAGTTCCATCATCAGAACCCGTTTTGGAGACTATGGGTCTGGTACAAGAATGTGAGGGAAAGAAATATTTCAAAGTCGCAGACTTCACTTTAGGGTCAAGTAATGGACCCATAAATGAGTATGTTTTTCCATGAAATTAAAAAAGGTATAAGTACCCGAGACTGATAGATGCGGCATTTCTCCTCATGCAACGCGGGTTTTAGGACATATGCATGGTTGCCAACCACGTTTGGACCGGGGATTCTGTTGATTGGGGGAAATATTCTTTTAGGGTTTGAGAATCCTTTGAACTTCTGGATATTTAAGCAGCCATTGTGAAAGAGTTTTTTTTTTGAAAACTTCTGGTGAAATGTTTGAGTGTGATTCGTAAGAGCTAAGAAAAAGTGTGTGAAAAAATGGAAGCTGAAACAAGGAAAAGGATGTTAAGAAATATTTATATAGGATAGGAGGAGATGCTTCATCATCTTACTTTTTGACAATTGGCGCCAAAGTAATGACATATGTTGATCATCGTGCGTAGTTATCAGGCGGTTATGCATCATTAACCTACGTCGTCCTAGAACCTATGAGCCATGATGTTAGTGGGGACGCATATTTTTTATATGACTAATGATCAAGAATGCCATAATGACCATGATATCAACGACGTAACCGAAATAAGGGGTTGGTCGAATATAAAAAATATCATTATCTTCCGTTGATCGAAAAGAAACATTTTTTGGGGGCAATTTGTTAGCCAAGATTTTTTATAGCTCTAAAAAATCTCAGCATAACTTGTACATGAAAGAAAAAATGGACATTCATCGAAGCCATTTCGACAGAAGATCATTTCGACGCATCTAGTTGGTCGAAGACCCTGCATTAGCTGAAGAAAGCCAAAGACTTAGTCGTTGACAATATCTAGTTGGTCGATAAATGCAATTATCTGCATATGAAAACACGTGGAAGGAAAGTAGAAGTCGAACTGCATTCAAGAAATTCGTGTCATTTAGTAGAAAGAAGAGTGTTACTAGGTAGTTATCTACATATTAATATAAATAGGGGTTCTACTGATAGGATTTGGGGTGTCAAAGTTACTACAAAAACTCACAAAACTTGAAGTACCCAGCGTAGCGAGAAAAGAGTTTTACGAGTGTAATGTATGCTTGAACACAGTTCTCTTTTACTTAATGCAAAGTTTTTTATTTAAATTTATTTTCCTTTACAATTCAGTGTTCTCTTACATTTAGCCATTCGCTTTTGCTTTATAAAGATTTCGACCACTGTCAAAATCATGTGCATAGTTTACTTATTTCAAGTTCATTTGAGCACATAAACATCGAAAACTTAGCATTATGTTCCAGGATTCACTAGCCGATCCTGCAAGTAACCTTAAATAAGTGACTAGCGATTGTTTACCAAAAATCACAGTAAGTAAAAGGGTGCTAATGCCTTTCCCTTGCATAACTGTCTTCTGAATCCGCTCTTGGTTGCGACGACCATTCCTTTTTCCTTTGTAGGTTTTATTTGATATTTTCTTGTTCCTTTGGAACAAATAAAAATCAGTGACGACTCTATTGTATTCCAAGTGTGTGATACGCTCAGGTATTTTTTTGCACCGTGGCAGAAACTTGTAGACAATTGTGCAGGCAGAAAAACTAGAAGAAGTTATGTGATCAAAATGAGTAAAGAAATGAAAAAAGGGGGAACAAAGAAGCCTTTTATAAATAAATTGGAGCACAAGTGTTCAAAAAACACCCTTTCGGCTTCCCTATAAGTTTTGAAAGAGCTTTTAGCATGTTTTTGACACGTGTGAAGGTCGTTGTTGTTTAGATGTCTCTTAGATAAACTATCATTTCTTACATTAAATCGAGTATTTTTGATATTAGTGATTAATGTTTGACGTCCCAAGCTAACACACAAGTTGCTCATGAGACAACTGACAAGGGGGTGATGATTCATCCCTAACTGATGGACTCGCCCCTAAGTTGATAAACTTATCCCTTATTTGAGGGACTCGCCCCCTAACTGAAGAACTCGCCCGTAACTACGGGGTTCAACTGAAATAAGCGATACGCTTAAAACACTTCGCCTTTACAAGCCCTCATTCTTGGGGGACTATGTAGTGATCTATTTGTAAGGGACCTCAAATGGGGCGACACATGTTTTTCCTTCGCCAAGCGTCCACTCCATAATGCATCGCTTGAAGCATAACCCTCAGGTAACTTGAGTCTCACCCTAAGGGTAAACGTGTATAGTGAGGTTTATCTAGTCTGTAACTGCATGTGTAAAATCATGCCCCCGACTCCTTAAGAAGTATGCCTTTAACGACTCCCCTAGTTAATTAAGGTGGAACGATTACCACCTCCTAGGAATTCCCTAAACCTAGGTCCACGAGTCTCTAAAATATCTAATCCATAATCCATAGCATGAGGAAAGTAACTCAAATAATATACACGAAATACATAAAAAAATACATAATTTCTCACCTCACGTGAGTTTGCTCTCTCTATAACCAAAACACCACCTAACATGACTTTTAACCACCGTGAACAAGTCCTAAACTACTAAAACTCATTAAGGTATGTGGTCACCCCGACCAATATAGTCAACTATATTTAAAAACTTTTTACAGAGTTTAAATCTAACCTATTTAAAATGAATATGCCTTTCAAAAAATATGATTCTTTTATAAAATATGTGAGGTCGAGCATAACTTTAAATAGACAATATTATAGCTTTGTTAATTAGTTTAATAAAATAAATAAATTACAAAAATAAACTATTCAAATATTTAGTTAAAATGCTTTAAAAATTGTCACTTAACTTTTAATTTTAATCTTGAATCCAATTTCAAAATTGCAAAAGTAAAGGATTAACATTGCAAATTTACAAATATGAAAAATCAAAATTCATAAGTTGATAAAATAGGAGGATAAATCTGCAAATAAGTTGACTAAATATATAAAACAATTATTGTGAAACACCTCTTTTTTTTTATTTATTAGTGTTGTATTAGTTACTTATAATTCTTCATAGATATTTTTGTTCCCCTTAAATAAATAATATTTTTCTCCCTCCACTAGCCAAAACACCAGTAATTCGGGAAGAAAAAAAAGAAAACTTTTGTTGTAGAGACAAGTACAAAGGAACAATGTAAGCATAAATTAAAAAATAAAGAACCAATGTTAAAATATATTCTCAAGTAAAAAAAAAAATCTGGATTTGCTTCATCATCATACACTTCGCTACCAACATAGCATGGAGAACCACAAGCACGAAAATTGAAATCCTAAACAACATTACAAGCCCATTTCGTAAAATTCCTATATTTCTATATAGAAGCAAAAATCATAAACCAAACAAGTGCAAACAAATGAATGTTGTTGAATCAATATGCACACAAATGTTGAAAATGTTGTTTCTATTTCTGGTTGCTACCACCCTTTTTCTTGAGCAGGCTTCCAAACTTTCCAAGCAAAGGTTTCTTCTTCTTCTTCAACTGTTGTTGTTCTTTTAATGGTGAGCTCCCACCATTGTCAATGTTCTCTGTGACAGCGGTTCCATTTATCTTATCAAAGCTCTCACGACCGCCATCTTCTTCTATCTTTGACTCAACTTCCTCTTCAAGTGATTCAGGCTCTGCTTCTCTTTCTGGCGAGAAAGAGAATTCCTTTTTCTCTATCTTGTAACTCTCCCACATTTTGAATTCTACTTCTTCTGGATCATCATTTCCTTTACTCTCATCTTCCTTTGGTTTTCCGTTCGCATCCACAGGTTTTGGAGATTCGATTTTCTCATCGGTTTTGTCATTCAAGGTTATACTTTCTTCTTGTAAGCTATGTTTGAGTCCTTGATTGATGGAAAGCTCAACCTTTGGAATGTCCTCTCCAACATATCCATGACCATTCTGTTCAGAAAATTCAATTACTTTAGGAAGCAAATCATAGTCCTTCTCACTGTCTGAAAGATCACCATTTTCTTGGTCATTGTGGTTTCTCGTCGCAGCTTCTTCCAGCAACTTAGACAACTCTTCCACCTTCTTAATAGATTCGGCTTCCCTAGCCCGGAGTTCATCGTTTTCTTGAAAAACATTCTGCATTTCATTTTCTTTATCCAATATATTCTCCTTCAATTTCACGTTTTCAGACGTTACTTCCTTCAGAGCTTCCTGCAGGTGGATTGCCTCGGCCTCAACTTCATTCAGATTTTCTTTCAACCGAGTTTCTTCCTCCCTGTTGGAATTTTCTTCTTCCTCAACTTCTTTAAGCAGATAAACTAACCTATTTATTTCTTTTTCCGTGGTCGCGTTCCCTTCTTCAGCTTTCTTCAGGCTGCTGACTAGATGAAGCTCTCTTTGCTCCCACTCAGCCTTTGAGTTCTCAAAGACATTCTTCGAGCTTTCAATACTGAATATAAGAACATCAATTTCATGTCGTGCCTCGTCAAGCATCGACTCATATTTTTCATTAGTACCTTTTAAGACTAACTTTAAATCTTCAATCTGGTTTTCATAGCTTTGCCTTTCAGCTTGATTGCCCAGTAGATTCTCTTTGGCTTCTCTAGATTCTGCAGATATTTCATGTAATGCAGAAGCTAAGCTTTCCATTGCCTTTTTACTCTTTTCTTCTTCTTCCCTAGAATTCTTCAATTCATTGAAAAGTTTGTTTTTCTCTTCTAATAAGGTCTGCACACTAGAGGCTGCAAGTTGTTCATTATCCAAAGCCTGGTCTTTCTCTTCCTTCACCGTCTCAAGTTCAGATTTGAGAGACTCAATCTTCTTTGAATTTTCGAGACTTTCTTCCTTAGCGATAAGAAGGCGACGTTCAGATTCCTCAAGATCAGTTTTTTGTCTCGCAATTGTCATTTCTAACAATCCCACCTTCTCTTTAAGAGGACCAACTACAGACTCTGCATCATGCAACAGATCATTGCTTCCTTCTAGCTGTTTCATTACAGATTCCAAGGATTCTGATGCGGATCTCTCCAACCTGTTTGATTCTTCAACCCTCATTTTCAGTTCCTCAACCTTCTTCTTCCACTCCTCTAGCAGACTGCGAGCATAAGATTCTGCCATCCTCGAGGATTCAAGTTCTACATTAAGTTGTTCAATAAGATTTTCTTTCTCTGTCAACTTCTCATCATAACTCATTTCCTTATCAAGTTCTTGCTTGAGAGCTTTTACCTCTTTTTTCAGCTTCACTATAAGCCTATTATCACTGGCTTCTGTTTCTTGTTTTGAATCCAGTAAGGCCTTCAACTGCGCCAATTCAGCTGCATAACTTTCTGCTTTCTCAGCATGAACCTCGGCAATTTTAGCTGCATCATCAGCATGATTCAATGCCTGGTCCTTAGCATCACACATCATGGCGAGTTCTTGTTTAATCTGCTGAAGCTCCTCAGTGGTGGAAGCAAGAGCAGCCACATCCAAGGCATGCTGGTTCTTCACACTTTCAAGCTCTTTTTGCCATTCCTCTTCCTTCTTCTTCACAGTTTCAATTCCAGCCTGTTCCAATTCAACAGCTCGGAATTTTTCTATTTCAGATTCCTCCTTGGCCCGCTTTTGATCCACCAATGCTTCCCTGAGTTTCTCATTTGCTTCCTCGGCTACTCTCTGTGCTTCTTTCAACTCATCAGTAATTTTTTCCTTCTCCTTCTCAGCCTGAACGATCTGTTCCTTTGCTTTCTTTAGATCATCTTGAGCTACATTCAACTGGTTCTGCAATTCTGAACCCTTTGCAGCTCTTGCTACTTGTTTCTGGAAAGAAAGAAAAAAAAAGGAATACATAAAAAAAATCATTAAACAAAATACCTACTTTTTAAAACTTATTATAAATTGTACAATATATTAAAATGTTATTATAAACAATTGACATAGCTAAGTTTTAAGCTTTTATATCACATACTAATCTGAATAATTCCAGATTCAAGTCATAAATCAAATGGTAAGAGAAAAGTGTCTAGCTATACAAAATTGACAACAAAAAAATGGTTGAATAAGTTTAGGTAGAAATACTCATTAAAATGAATCGGGTTTCATCATTGTGAATCAGACTTAAGAACAGATTCATGTTCAAAATAGATATGCATTATCTATTTTGATTGGACTTTGAATTCTATCAAATCGAATACTAGACATCACAAAATGAAAGGCCAGTAATTCATGCATTATCTAAAACTTCTGAAGCCCCAATCAAAATTTGTCACATAATTAGCATTAACCGATAAGAGTAACACGTCTCAGACATTTCCTTATCGAACTTGCAAGGAAACTTGAGATGTTAGGAAGTTCATATGCTTCTTCATTCCAAAAATAGCAAATGAAATTGAAATAAAGAAAAGCAGTTCAAGTGCAAACAAAGACAGAACACTAAATACACTCTATAACTTACATCCGGTGTTGTGGAACTAGCTTTAGCTGATTTCCGCTCAACAGGAGGCTTAGAAATCACGGATCGCGGCGATCTTTCCACAGAAAGCTGTGAATTTTGCAAGGGAGGCGGCGATTCAGTTTCTGATTTGCTCACTACTTTACTAACTTTACTGACTCTGGGCGTAGCCGGTGATACACCTTTGTTCGAATTTTCCGATATTTTCGATCTATCAAATTCATCATAATGTCAACAAAATCAGATCACAAAGCATTAAAAGAAACACAATAGATCTCATCAAGTCTTCTACTCAATTAGTAGCTATGCAGAAACATCAAATTGCAGAAAAAGAATCACAATAGTTAAATTCAATTTCGAACCAATCAGATAGATCTAAGCCACAAAAACACAGTTCTTATTTAAAATTAAGCATCCAGTATCATTAATAAGCCAAATTAATATTGATACAAAATCAACAATGTATATAATTGTACAAATCAAGATAAATAAATAAATAAATAAACAAGCCTATTTTTAGAATAGTACATAGAAAGCAAATATATAAAAAAAGGAAAAATTAAGTAAAATACTAAAATAGCATAAGAATAAGATCATAATTACTAGATCAAATCAAACAGAATCAAGCAACAAAACGATGCTTAGAATAGAAGTAACTACCGAAGAATCCAAATCAGATCTTAACAGTATACTGATTCAAAAGCAAAAGTTGACTAACCTAGTAGTAGCAGTAGAAGCTTTTGAAGCCATGGAGGAAAGCAGAGTAAGAAGAAAAAGCGAAACGGTTACTGAATTATGAAGAACGATAGAGTTTTGTTATATGACATTGTTAGTTAAGAAAGAAGAAGAAAATTGAGGATCAAAGTAAGTTGGATAATTATTGGAAAGAGAGGGAATATAATTTTACAGAGAAGAAAGAAGAGAATTGAATGAGTTGGTTTTCATGTGTGTGTCCAGAGAGGCCACAATACACGCCACACTCTCTTTCTATTTTTTTTTTTCTTAACCGTTTTCTTCTCTTCTCTCACTTATTATCTGGATATTTTTATTTTTTATTTGGAATAAGTAATCACTCGTATGGTAGGGATAGTGTTGTCAATGGGTGGGCATGACCATGATGGGTATGTGTAGTTATGACTGGACAAAATTAACCCTCACATGTGATTGTCTTTCAAGTTTTTTTTAGGATAATAAGTTTAGGGAAATATTACTTGTACACTAAAAAGTAACAATACATCATATTGTTATACGGTTTTGATTTTTTAAATTGTTTAATTTTTTTTTTTTTAATTTGTTTTGACAAAAAAAATACATGGGTCATGCTTTATTTGATAGGCTATAAATACATGGTGTAGAATTTTGGGTGTAGAATTTTGGGTGTAAGCATAGCAACCCTCGTAAGTTTATAACATTTCATACATGATAATGTCTTGGATCCATGCAAGTATATCAATAAAAACATGAAAACTAGATATAGATGTGGATAAACTTATAAGATAAAGAGCAATCTCACTAGTTTTAACTTTTTTTTTTAACGAAATGATAATAATCACTAAAAACATTTATACACTTAACTGTGAGTACTAGAGTTCAAATTCTGATCATAACATTTAATCTAACAATATCCCCGCTTTTAGATAAATATTAGAGACGCAATCTTTTAGTTTGTCTCATAAGACTAAATAAGAGAATTTTTAAAATGAATAAGATAAATACCAAAATGAAAGATATTTATCTTTTTACTAGGAAAAATATTTACCTCGTGCTTAGAATCTAACTCAAAATCTATATTATCCAATTGAAAGTCATGCACCCATAATGGATGAGCAAGAATCGCTCGGTTTTTGAGAGTCCAAATTGTCTTTGATCATTCTTAATGATACAAATACCACCGTCTACTTTGTTATTTCTAACTACATTACACATGTAATTTACGTGAATGAGGTTTGGTCCAAACTTCAGGAAACTATTTTGTGGGTTTTGTCCGATTTAGGGAGTGTTCACCATATGCATGTACTGCCACCTAATAAACAAAATAAAACTTGCACACAATAGAATGTAGCTCTACTTTTGTGTGAATAATATGCCTTCAAAAATGATTATTTTTAATTCATTCCAGAGTGAATAATTTGAATCGTGGTTTAAAAAGTTCATGTTTCAGATTTTTTGCATACGTTGATTTGAATTATGCCAAAAAAGATCATGTTTTTTTTTCCTTTATTTAAGACGGTTTTGCAAGTCCATTTGAAAGTAATGTGAGTAAACACCATAGAGCGAGAATTGTGAATTATTATAGGTTTGAGAAACGCATTGTGAACCCTTTATATAAGTCTTTCTCTATCAAATTTTAGAGTGGATTCATTGTGATTGTGATTTAGTAGTTGAAAAATAAAGAAACTGTGGAATGGAGAGTTTTTATTTTCCACCGTGTTAGAACCGATGGAACAATTTGGAGTTTTAAAAAAGATGAAAGAAGAAGAGAGAAAAGAGAGAAAAACTATTAACTCTAGAAATTGTATTATGAAATTGTTGTTGTTGTTAAGTGTAATTGTATTAAACTATACAAGTCATGCCTAATTATAAGCTATCGATCCCCATGCTCAAACTTGCAACTCAAGCCCAATTAAAACCCAAGTTATATTTTGGCTTCAATGCAACAGATAAATGTTGTATTCGACTGTGTCGAATACAGCTAACTTCTACTATTTTGACTAGCTACTTTGAGACAGTCGAATACGAACTTTTCTGCAAAACATCGAATTACAACTTCTAACACAACACCTAATTCATGTTTTCGAGACTTCTCATCCTAATGTTTTTCTTCAACTCGTCGAACCTAACTTTTTTCAGAGGTTTGGTGAGTATATCGGCTAGTTGTCATTCTGTCTTGCAATGCTCAAGTTCAAACTTACTTTTCTTTACTTAATCTCTGAGAAAATGATATCTCCTCTCTATGTGTTTACTTCGATCATGACACATAGGATGATTAGCTAGGTTGATAACTGACTTGTTATTTACAAACAACTTAAGTTTCTTAGGTTCCATGATTTTGAGATCTTCGAGCAACATCTCTATCCATACTGCTTGACATGTTGCATATGATGCAGCCACATACTCAGTTTTACATGATGACAAAGCCCCAATGCTTTGCTTTCTTGAGCTCCAAAAGATTTGAGCGCCTTTGATCATGAATATGTAGCCTGCAATATTATTTTTCTCGTCTTGATCTCCACTGAAATCTGAATCAGCGTAACCATATACTTTTGCATCTGTGCTGACCTTCTTTTCTCTTGGCATCAGCACACCATGATCAACCGTACCCTTTATGTATCTCATCACCCTCTTAACTGGAATGAGATGACATTCTTGGGGTTTCTCCATGAATCGGCTCAATAATCTAACACTTTGACAGATATATGGTCAGGTATTGCAAAGATACCTAAGAATCCAATCATTTGTTTGTATAGTATTGCACTTACAAACTCATCATTTGTAACTTTCTTAAACTTTACTCCAGCTTCCAATGGCGTAGCAGCTGCATTATAATTGCTCATCATGAACCTCTTCAAGATATCTTCAGAACACTTCCTCTAGTGTAAGAATACTCCTTCACCTGTGTCTTTGAACTTTATCCCCAAAAAATATGACAAGTTCCCTTTGTCGGACATTTCAAACTTTTGCATGACCTTGACTTAACTTTTCTTATCTCAGCTTCATGTGCACCTGTAATTAGCAAATCATCTACATTCACGAATAAAATGATTCGACCAGAAAAGAGAGAAAAATTATTAACTCTAGAAACTGTATTATGAAAATTGTTGTTGTTGTTAAGTGTGATTGTATTAAACTATGCAAGTCATGCCTAATTATAGGCTGTCGATCCCCATGCCCAAACTTGCAACTCAGGCCCAATTGCAACCTAAGTAATATTTTGGCTTCGACACGACAGCTAAATGTTGTATTCGGCTCTGTCGAATACAACTGACTTCAATTACTTCGAATAGCTACTTCGAGACAGTCGAATACTAGTTTTTCTACAAAACATCGAATTACAACTTCTAACACACCACCTAATTCATGTTTTCAAGACTTCTCATCCCAATGCTTTTCTTCAACTCGTCGAACCAGACTTTTTCAAAGGTTTAGTGAGTATATCATCTAGTTGCCATTCTGTCTTGCAATGCTCAAGTTCAAGCTTTCCTTTGTTTACTTGATATATGAGAGAATGATATCTCCTCTCTATGTGTTTACTTCGATCTTGACACATAGGATGATTGGCTAGGTCTATAACTGACTTGACTTTTCTTATCTCAGTTTCATCTGCACATGTAATCAGCAAATCATCTACATATAGGCATATAATTATTCGACTAACCATCTCAGCATCATTGCCATACTCTTCATTTGTCAGAGACTTTGTGAAAACTGCTTGATCAAGAAGCTATTTATTCTCTTATTCCAAACCCTTAGGGCCTGCTTTAAACCATAGAGAGTCTTCCCTAATCTATACACCTTCGACTCCTATCCAAGAAAGAGAACACCAACTAGATCGAACTCAACACCAAAAAAACCACCATCAACCAAAATAGAGATCTTCAAAGAAACACCATGAACACTGCTATTGTTTCAGATTGTGGATAGGGTTTTCAACTCAAGTAGAAAAAGAAAATTTTATTGTTTGGAATTTTGTTTGTTATGTAAACTTTATATTCATTTTTTTATTGAATCTTCAAGTGTTGGATTATTTAATTTTTTTAAAGTTGTTGATTTATAAATATTAATTATTTATTTAATATATAAATAAATGTTTTGTCAAATTTCAAAATCTGTATCTGGGCCTTATTTTGTAAAGTTTGATTGTTTAGTTTGGTTGCTTTTTACTTATTCTTCTTGTTCTTATCAACCTGCTCATCAGTTTCCAGTTTCCATCTGACAAACTTTGTTTTTTTTCCGTGCTCTGAATCGTAACAACCAATAAAAGCACTTACTCCTAACTTAAAACGTGTAGAATTGTAAACAGGTTGTCTGATATGGAGTTATTACCGGTCATGCTTTCTGCTCAACAGTTCATAAACCAACCTTTTGCCATCATTTCTTTACAGCATTTAAATAAACTATGTACTCCTATGTTATCTTCAACACCATTAGTGCGCAATTATTTGAGCAACTACACAGTTGTTATAGTAGAGAAACAATTTCTACAAATATTACAAAGTAAATTCTTAACTTTTGGTGAAGTTTAGCCTTCCAAGATGCAACCTCCTCGAACAATAAACTTTGCACTCCAAATGCTACGCCACAAATAACTTTGTTTGTGACCAATGCTTGATTAGTCATGAGCTTTCAGGCATGTTTATCAAGCATTGTGTAAATAAAAGCATTAATACTTTTAAATCTTTTTATAATAGAAACGTGTAAATTGGATTAATTCACTTGTAAGAAAGTTTCAAAATATTATAGTAGATGGTTATAGAAAAAATGGCATGTGACTTGGATGTGGGGCCTACTTGATCCCCACATATAAATGGCATGGTTCATAATTTTTTTTAATTGATTAGTGATTGGCTCGTGTATCTGATGCCAAAATGAATATATGACATTAGGTTAGTCGTCATTATTTGCATACATCCACATCCACATGACATGTCTCAATTCTCAACCAATAATGCTTATTGCGTTGTTTAGCTAGTAACTACTGCCACCATGTGGCCCTATTAATCTCTTTAGTAAAAGCTAGCAACACAATTATTATTATTTTGTTGTTATTAGCAATTGTTAGTATTAAAATGTCTTCCATTTTACTTACGAAATCAAACTCTTGCACCGACAATAACCACAAATTTTACTTTTAACTTGTTGTAAATAAATGGTTGTCTTATCTTATTACAGTTGTAAGTACATAATCTAAGAGTTTATATACTTGGAATATCAGTTGAAAATAATCGTGCCGCAAAAGCACCGCCATGACGCCACAAATAATGACCGCTATTACCATTATCGCAAATAGAGCTTAGCAGCCCAAAAGCGTTGCGATGAGGCCCGGTTCTGCTATGCTGTTATAGCACACGCCATCGACAACCTAGGTAATGGCATGCCTAAGGCACTCTGTGTCTAAAGATTCTGCTTAAACCATTGATTGTAGCACACAAATAAAACACAATTTTTAACAAAACAAAGATACTATATGGATTCCAGACTGTCATTCATATTCCTTTTGTATGGTTGCTAAATTAGGTTAGTATACACCATCTGAAATAAGTTACACAAACAGCTGGCAAAATAAATTGCAACAAAAAATAGAGGTACAAAATTGACCTACATTGAATTTGGAGATTCATAAATAGCTATAAATATGTTCCTTGAAAGCTAATATATGTAACTGGAGTCCTGTATTGCTACAACTAGAAAATGGTAGGACAGAACCAAGATAATGAAGTGACGCCTAAATATTTTTCCTTGGAAAATTAGTTCATAAATATTGTCCTTCCGAGCACAAGTGCCCACCCAACTATTAATTTTCTTTCTAGGTTGTAATGCTTGCACATTTCTTCGAGTAAAACCGGTTCGTCTGCAGGAAGATAACATATTAACCTGTGTAATGACCACAAGAAATCCTACTTAAACAAAATTCTATGTACAGAAGATCAGATTCAAGTACTCGCAAAAAAAGGGAAAGTCTATTGTAGATAAAATTAAAAACCACTGGATCAAAAATAATCAAATGGATGGTCAGAGAACAGAAAATGTACCTTCAGATTATGTTTATCGCAACTCTCATTAATAGATATTTGACGCTTTACATTTTAATCTCCCTTGCAATTTTGGTAAAACCTCATCTTTGAGAGTCGCAATACTGAGGAAATTCACATTTGCACAAACCTGCTCTAACCTGAAGGGTATACACAATTTGTTTTTGACATGAGAATTTGAATACATGAAAGAAAAATGTCTGAACAAACAAATAGCTATTAATTAATTATTATAAGTAGAAGGTTGCAAGCATCGACATATTTCCTAAAATTTCAATACCATCAGAAATGCATATTATTACCTAAATAGTATAGGTTCATTGTATCATATAAGTATACTAAAATTTAGGAATTTCATCATTGTAGTTATTACATTTTTTATATAAATTTCAAGTCTGTAATGTAGTTGAAATACATGGTTTTCAATATATGTTTCTCTTTTCACTTGATTAAATTAGTATCATGACCCTTATGACATGATTAAAGGGCTTAGAGTTTAATACTTGCTACTCCGATCTTTCTAACAAAACAATGACATTCTGCCGAACTATGCAAAGCACTTTATCCAATTACTTAAGCCTCCAGGTACGATGATTCATAAACACTAACAATGAAGCCTGAGCATACAATTGGTTCCCTAGGGGTTTGAAAATTGAGGGCTATCATTTTTCAAAATCGCTAATGATTGGTTTTACAAGAATATTGTACATGAAAATTAGAGTCTAGTATATAAGCAAATCAAATTAACTGAAAAGAAACAACACGAAAATGATGGAAAAGTACATATGAAAGACAGCATCAAATGGAGTTCATGAGTCACAATAACAGATGTGGCTACTACTGAATAATCGAGACGGGACTCTGATGGGATTAATTCATTTGTCAATTAGAATTTTATTTTCTTTTTATGTTGTGCTAAACAACTAGATATTGAATCACTGTAAGTAAAAAAAAAACATGGTATCAACACACCTTACGAATTGTAAAAGATACCCTTCTAGAAGCCCTTCGGATGATTTTTTCATTCACTTTGTCAATCTGTAGGGATAAAGATATATTCAGGTGCAAAAATATATATCAAAGCACGCGTAAATGCCCTTGAAGCAGACGATCAATCATACACTAAATTTCTAATGGAAATATTTGAATTTAGGACAACAAATTTCCTTTCCACATAATACAAACCGATGGAACAAAATTTTATAGCCAATATCCTAGTTTTAGTTATGTTATAGCCTACTTTCAGCATGCAATGGTAGAAAGAAAAAGAACAATTCTTAAACATTAAACCTTGTGGTGTGGAATGTAATGATGCCATGCATATCGTGCTTCACCGGATAAAAGTAGCAAAGATCTAGGGGGGAGATAGATAGCCCTCTTAATACAATTTGAGCCATCTTCTAGACTTTCTACTTTTGTAACAGTGCTTGAGGCAATTTTAAGGCGCCAATCGCTATCTTCATATCGTCTGAATTCCATTATACAAGGCCCTGCTAATGAAAGGCTGAAAATTAAATCTTCAAATGCAGAGTGAGTGTCTATATGAGGCGATAAACCCACTCCAGGTGGGTACTCATTTACCTGTTAACAAAGCAACATTAAAACTATGAACCTCAAACATAAAGAGACAGTGATAACAACTCAATGTATCGGATAGTGTTAAAATACTAAGAACTCACTGATGAACAAATAAAAACAATAACTTTTTATCATTAGATTAAAAATTCATTAAGATTTAGTACAGGAGCAAGTTATCATACCGTAAGTTGGTCCAAAACTATGCTATCAGGGTCAACATTCTTGAAAGTTGGGCATGATGATATTCTTTCAAGTATTGGAGACAGAAATGAGGGAAGCTCGCCTAAGCATCGCTTTGTATTAACATTCCGAATCTGCACAAGGTACAAAGGAGAGTCAGGATTAATCAAAACTTTCACATTACTTTGCAACTTATTTGTCATATATAACACAAATTTCCAATTAGTTCAGAATAAGATCATCAATTGTATTAAAAGACTACTTTTGGTATATAGGGACCAAGAAATAACAGGGGAAACCGAAATAATCCTTACAACTCACATCATAACAAAACTCATAACCATAGTGTTGAACCCTTCTTTTGGCAAGACAATTCCAAGGCCTACTGTCAACAGCTTGGAGCAATTCCTGAGAAGATGGAAAATGACATCATTTGTAAACAGATTTCAACACAAGCAACAACAAAAATAAACCAACGAAGTCATGGGGAAAAGAAAGACAAGCAAACCTCTTCTTCTTTAGCACTGACGAAGTCATGCACTAGGTAAAGTCCGGGAATGTTCAGATCTGAGGCTGTCATAGATACAGAAACCAAGTCTTTCACTTGATCCTGAACAATGTATGAATAAACACAAATATAAGAGGCAATTGCTAGGATAGAAAAGTGTCTCATATGATCTACGAAAGATCGATGCAGGAAAATCACTTAAAAGTTAAAATTTCAATGACGACAAGTAGAAGTTCAGAGTCCTCCACACATGTCTTTACAACTGAAACAGTCACCTAATCCGTGTTGATTACAGAAAAAAAAAAAAAAAACATAAGTTGAATTTTGAGGCACCAATTAGGCCGCCATCTCATTCGTGTGTTGACCAGTAATTACACGAGCTTCTACTTAAATGGATTAACATCAATAAGAGTTAGAGTTTCGAACAATTTTCAAGCGTCCCATATAAGACATTTCCTCAACCTAAAAGCCACCTAAATTTGAATAAGAACACGTAACATGAACATAAACATAAACAAAAACACCGACACGAACATGGAACATGGAACATGGAACATGTAACATGTAACATGTAACATGAACATAAAAATAAACATAAATACAAACATGAACATGAACATAAACATAAACATAAATACAAACATGAACATAAACATAAACATAAATACGGACATGAACATGAACATGAACATAAGCATGAAACATTGTAATTCAAATTACTACTACCTGTGGATTTGGCTGAAGAACTGAATACCGAATATACAAAGAACGACCCCCAAGTTCAGGACATGGCTTTCCATGTAACGCCATTAAAGCAGATTGTGCAGAACTCACTTCAGAATAAGATACAATGACCCGTGTGCCACTCTCATCAGCTGCATATACTCCATTGAGTTCCCCAAATGTGCAGAAAACAGAAGCAATATCATCATTAGAAATTCCCACGGCTGGTCCACAATTTGCCACGAATAGGTTAGAGCTCGATTCATCAGCGTTCTTTGGACGACCAAACCTTGGCAAACCCATCACTATATCCCAATGATAATTGATTGACTCAAAGACTCATCAATTTTGTGATTTTTCAATTTCGATTGGCTGACTGAAGTGAACCCAGTAGAAATGAGAATGAAATCATGCGAAGATGCACTTTAAATGTTGAGAGTAGGAATCAAATTTCAACTTTTTTTTACCTGTTGGAAGAGATTAATCCGCAGAATCAAAGCTACCCTCGATCACATTGAATACAAACCCTAGTCATGTTGTATACTTACAACAAAATATTTATAAATAAATAAAAAATCAACAATTTTTAACAACCTTCTTATAAATATGTGAAATTCTCAAAACGTCCTATGTTTCGGAAGTGCATCTCCAAATGCATTTTTTTTCTTAAAAAAATTAATTTCGGAATTGCACTTCTAAAAACACTTTATTTTAAAAGAAAAAAGTGTTTTCGGTAATACATCTGAAATCACATTTTTTTCAGAAAAAATGTGATTTCAGAGATGCACTTCCGAAATATTGTATGATGCAGAAAACAAAAAAACAAATGAACAAAGCTTCGATTTATCATAAATAATCGAATAGATCAACACGAAATTAAAGTTACATATTGTTAAACACGGGTAGTTGAGGATGGGTCAACATTTTCATAACGTCGGCTCCCGATCTTTGAAGTTTCGCATCCAACTCGATCGGACCCTTCGAAGAAAATCGGTCGAAAGTTGTTCACAAAATCGCTAAATCTTCGTCGTTCTTAACTTCAAATGGGGTGAACTGGACGTCTCCCTCGTCGTCAAGTGAAGGCGAGTGGTACTCAAGCTTGACAACCTTCCAATTTTTCGGGTATTGCAAGAGAGAGTTAAGCGAAGATCTGAATTCCACGTATGGCGTGTCCCGCGAGAACCTAAATTGGAACGGTATCGGGTAACCACTGCTGAAGTATACAAAAGCAAGGTGGGGGTAGGTTTGTGCCATTACTGTTTGTGGCTTGATGTTGATGAAAATGTATTGGTGCGTTATTTATAGACTTCTTAGAGTAATAATGACCCAACAAACCTTATCTTTCAATCAGTGGATTTTTCGGAAATGCATTTCCGAAATAAGCCTGAATCTTCAAATTTTCGGAAGTGCATTTCCGAATTAAGCAGAAACAGACTAGCTTCATACTTCCCACCCCTCTCACAATTCAACACAACAAAGGCTTTCCTTCTACTACTTCCATTGTCGGACCTTAATATCACAATGCCAAATCCAAGTTTACTAGCTTCATTTCGGACTCAATCTAGCACATGTTCACGACAAGTGATAGTCATATCATTTGTAAATTATGGTCGAACATCCACCGCAACGGTGATGGTTTTAACATCGTTAACCGGCTCGTTGGGCTTAGCATCTTAGTTGATGTATTCCGGGACTACTAACTCATCCCCGACAATGTTGTCTGGATGCACCATACCTAACATATGCAAAATACATTAATTCTGTTAAAACAGTTTTTTCAAACTCTGCATCAAAGCTTATTTCGGAAGTGCACTTCCGAAATTTGTTAGGTGGTCTATTTCCGAACTGACGTGGTTTTCTTCATCAACAAATCAGCAACAATGTAGTGGAATAAGAGATGCAATGAAGATTATTTACCTCAAATTGTAGCTTTCTATACCATCTTTAGTATGATCAACCACTTGAAACTTGATTTGGAGACGAAAAATTGATTGAAAATGATGGAGGTTTTGGAGAGGGTTTGAGTTGTTGTTTGGAGGAAAATGAATGAAATAGTGAAGGAAGGAAAAAGTATATGAAGGGTGTTTTCGGAGATGCATCTCCGAAAAAACACCTGACAGTTTAAATCCAACGTTTAAATTGAAAAATAAGTGCTTTCGGAGATGCATCTCCGAAAACACCTATTTTTTGGTGTTTTCGAAAATGCATCTCCGAATTCTGAGAAAATAGTGAAAAAAATGACTTCGGGGATGTATCTCCGAAGTCAGGGGTATTATGTGGTTTTAAGCAGGGGTTCTCACCCCAGGGGGTGGATAAAGAAATTGTCTAATTTTTTGGGGTTTTTTTAAAAGGATAATCAGAGCAAATGTGTATGAATTGGGAAGAATCTACATGCCACCCCTTAATTAGACTTGGCACCCTCCAAAAGGTATGAAATGACCAAAATATTCAAAGATTTTTCATTATCACATTTTAGCAAATCTACGTGAGACACCGGATTTTTCAAATCTTTGGGCGATACCGGAAATTTGGCGAAAAACAAGTAAGTTTTACAGTAGATTTTGTGAAATTTATGGTATTTTCTGCCGGAAATTGTGAAATTTCCGGTGAAAAATTAAATTTTAAACGAACACATTCATAATAAAAAGGATGTTGATTCTTGTTATTATTCAACAACAGATGAAGAGGGTGATGTAGAAATCAGAGTAAGGAATATGCGTGTCCATTATTTGGTATTTTAGTGTTCTTAATTTAAACCAAGAAAATGAACATTGTTTCAAAAATCCAAAACTCTTATTTTATCGACAGATTTTTCTGTCACAAAAGTTGAGTGCTACATGTCGTTTGCCACATCAGCAAAAAAATTGACGTTGTTACTAACATTTGGACGGAAGGACCAACGTGATCCAGTTTGCAGAGTTAAGGGGTCAAAATGATCTTTTTAAAAGTTAAAGGACCAAACTGAACCCCGAGTCAAAGATAAAGAACGAAAAAGGATATTTAGCCATAAATTAATCACAAATTTTTAATATCACAATTTACACCCCTTTCTTGTGTTTAGAGTCACTTGCTCAACACAATTATCCCAGTCATATGTTTATTATACACTTTCCATTACAAATGACATTGAACCATAAACATATAAACAAGATATTAAGTCACAACAATTGATTGATTCCATGAACAATGAACTTCAATGCATTGCCACCAACAATACTTGGTCACTCGCCACTTACTTAAAGGATAAGGTTGCATATTAAACACAAATATGATGGAACCGTGGAGTGCTACAAAGCACGTCTTGCAGGTAAAGGCTGCACTCAACAAGAAGGGGGTATACTTTCCTTCTAATTTTCCCAGTTGTCAAACTAACTATTGTCTGCATTTTATTTTCTATTGCAGGAGCTAAAGGATGGATCCTTCAACAACTAGAGGTGAAAAACACCTTCCTTCTGGTGATTTACATGAAGTTTACATGGAGTTGTTGCCCTATCTTATGCCTATTTCTCCTAATCAAGTGTGTCGTCTCAACAAATCTCGTTATGATCTCCGTCAAGCAAGTCGACAATGGTTTAGTAAATTGTATTATGCTTTAATCAATCTTGGATATTCCCATTACAAATATGATCATTCCTCATTCTTCAAGTCATCTTCTCACCGAAACCACATCCACTTAAATCACCAATTTTAAAACCATTTTAGATTCCACTTTTCACATTAAAGACTTAGGAAACCTCAAATGTTTTCTTGGCCTTGAAGTTTCTCGCACCACCAAAGGCATTCACTTAAGCCAACGCAAACATGCCTCAGATATTCTAGCTGATACAGGCGCGCTTGCAACTAAGCCTGTTGGCACTCCATGATAAAAGACATCAAACATCTATATGATTCAACATCTTCTTCTCATGATCCAACTGCTTTTAGACGTCTTAATGGTCAGGTCCTCTACTTGACAAACACTCGTCCTTACATTAGCTTTTCAGTTCATCATTTATGTCAGTTTATGCAAAATCCAACAACAAATCATTATGACACTGCTTTCGAAATTGTCCGTAACATTAAAACTTCTGGACAAGGACTGTATTTTTCTTCTGATATGTTTCTATGTTGCAGTCTGGAAAGGTAAACCTTGGACATAAAAGACATGCTTAAATCTCTGAAATAGAAATCCGAGTATATGGCCCTTGAGAGTTGAGACTATTAAATTGGAAACTGTTATATTCTTATTGGAAGAGAAAACTATGGAAGAAGTCATTGGAAAATCACCGGTTAGAACCTCATGGTTCTTTGCGAAAGGCCCTATGTCAGAAAGTAACCTGATGTTGGTAGCACTAACCTGATGAACTAAACTAAAAATATCAATTCTCACTTCAATGAATTAGAAAGTAATGCAACATAACTTATTCATTGCAAATAAAAGGTTACAGGAAAAATTACACTTATCTTAATCACACAAAATCAAATGCTGCTAACCAAATTCACTCATTAAGAAATTAGTAAGCTATATCACTTTCACACTTGCTTCCAGCGAGACCATTCAGTTTCTTAACAACACTGCACCATTATTTATACAATTTTCTTTCCACGAATGACCTTAGAAATTTAGTTCAACTTCAATTACCAATTACGAGTACGAACACCTGCATTTCAAATCAAGAAGAACTCGTTATTACTTTGGTATTTTGTAGTTTAGGAAATTTGAAATACACAATATGATGATGAAAATCAAATTATAATTTCATAAGCAGTTAATATGTTAGTAATGATTTAAATAAATAAGATATAAAAAATCAGTTTATCGTACCAGTAAAAAAAGTCTTTTTGATTTTGCTAAGCTCTCTGCTGACATCCACAATATTCATTCTTTCCTTCGGTGGTTCCATTGAACAAATAAGCCCAATCCTAAAAAGTGAAACTAAGCACTCCTCATCAACACTTGGAATAAGATTCTCACAAATTTCATCTTGCATTTTTTCTTGTGTATCTCTTGATACAAGACCTGGGTCCAAAATCTTTATAAGATTATCAGGAAATGAATTTGCAACATAGTCGTGCAGATTTTGGCCATCTTCAAAATCTTCATCTGTGGGTCTTTTACCAGTAAGTATTTCCAACACCAGAATTCCATAGCTATACATATCTCCACATGTAGACATTTCATAACCCATTCCATACTCTAAAACATGTAGCAAAAGTTGTTAACAATGTTACTAGTAAATTGTTAAATGTGCACTATAACTTTAAAGAAACAATGTAAGATTCAAGAATTTAGAACAGACCTGGAGGAGCGTAGCCAACAGTCCCTTTTATTCCAATTGTACTTGTATCCTTATGAGAGGTATCATCAATGACCGAGACAAGTCTTGCTATGCCAAAATCACTCACATGAGCAACCATGTCATCGTCAAGAAGGACATTGCTTGGCTTTAGATCACAATGAATGACCAATTGCTCACATTCCTGATGAAGATAATGTAATGCAGAAGCAACATCAATAATGATGTTTAATCTATGACTGAGGTCCAATGTTGTTGGATGCTCTGCATTTAAAATCTCAGGATGCAACCATTGTTCTAAGCTTCCATTTTTCATGTAATCAAAAACTAGAGCCTTAAATTCTTGACCTTTGTAATCTGAACTAGAACAACATGTTAAAATCTTAACAAAATTCCGGTGTCTAATGTTTTTGAGTGCATTACATTCAACAAGGAAACTCTTGTGAGCTCCCTTCTTCTTGAGGTTCAGGACCTTTACGGCAACAACATTATCTTCTGACCCAAGATTTCCTCTATACACAGTACCAAAACTTCCTGATCCAATCAAGTTGTTAGTTGAGAACCCATCAGTTCCTCGGTGTAACTCTCGGTATGAAATCTGATCTAATTGGGAAACTGTTGGTAAATCAAAAGGTTGTTTTGGTTTTCTTTTCCTCATCCAGTATACTGTTATAAAAATTGAAATTATGAAAAGTAAAGAAATGACACCAATTATCACTGCTAACAACATGAACTTAGGGTGTTTTGTATGCTTGCTATCCTTGACGGGGCATGCTGGTAGACGCAGTTGTAAAATACCTCCACAAAACTTTTTGTTTCCAATCATTCCTACTTGGGTTGAATTTCTAAAGACTCCGCCTGTTGGTACCCTTCCTTCCAGCAAGTTAAAAGAAACATTCAAGTACTTCAAACCAGAGATATTCTGTAAAACATCAGGAATTGGTCCAGACAATTGATTTAGTGAAAGGTCTAAATATAGAAGACCTTTGAGAGAAGACAAAGAGGATGGTATTGTTCCGTTGAAGGAGTTATCTTGCAAAAGAAGGTATTCTAAGCTTATGCACTCACCAATAGATATTGGAATATCCCCCGACAAATGATTATTAGAGACATTTAGCTTACCAATATTTTTTAACATACCCACTTCTCTTGGTAAGCTACCACTCAAAGAGTTATGTGACAAGTCCAATAAATTTGTTAACGACAAAAGATTAAAAACCTCTAAAGGGATGGTTCCTCGAAGCTTATTATGCGAAAGATCTAGATATTGTAACTTTTGACAGTTTCCTATGCTTGGAGGAATATTTCCTTCAAACATATTAAGATGTAAATCCAATTTATACAACTGAGTAAGATTACCTATAGAGGATGGTATATCTCCTGACAGCTTGTTTCCGTTCAAATCTAACATCTGCATCTTTTGGAACTTCCCAAAAGTTGTTGGAATATTTCCTTCAAATTGGTTACCTACCATGCTCAAGAGAGTTAAGCCAACTAAACCTCCTAACTCAGCAGGAATTTGTCCTGATATCATATTAACCCCAAGATATAGTTGTTTAAGCTCAGTGGATAAATTGCCTATAGAATTTGGTAGAATGCCTCCAAAATTATTGGTGGCCATAGAAAACGCATTTAACATGCTACAGTTTGTCAAAGATTTTAAAAACTCCAAATCCTTTGTTGAATTGTCACCTAAATTGTTGTCTTCCAAATTCAAAAAAGATAAATTTTTTAGCCTGCCAAAACTTGGAACTTGTCCCTCAAAATAATTTCCACTGACATCAAACAATATAATGTTAGATGCATTTATTATGGAAGTGGCAATTGAACCGGAAAATTGATTTCCTGAAATAGCAAAATGTTGGAGATTGGGGAGGGTGTTGAACATGTTTAGTGGAAGAGAGCCATGAAAGTTATTCTCTGGCATGGAAAGCATGGTAAGTGATGATATGTTGTAAAGACAAGAAGGAACAATACCAGACAATTTGTTCCCACCCAAAAGTAAAACTGACAAGTTTTTGAGGTGACATATTTCTTGTGGAATATCTCCTTGTATGTGGTTATAAGTAAAGGAAAAGCCCCTTAAGCTTGAAAGATTCCCTATAAATGAAGAGATTCTTCCGGTTAACTTGTTTTTCCAAACTTCTAATGTTCTGAGTTTTTTCAAAGAGCCAATTTCAATTGGTATTTTACCAATGAGATTGTTCTTACCCAAGGATAACCATTCGAGATTGGAGCAATATGTCAAGTTTGTAGGAATTTGACCTGCAAATGAGTTATTGGTGAGACGAAGTTGCTGCAATTGTAGCAACTTACCTAACTCCTGTGGAATTTCTCCAGAGAAGCTGTTGTTTCTTAGGTAGAGAATTTTCAGATAAGTGAGATTGCCAACATAGGGAGATAAAGATCCATGTAATTCAGATCCATCTAAGTTCAACTCAATAACTCTTTGATGCATGGGGCTGCATGTGATTCCAAACCAGTTGCAGAAGTGGATGGAAGAATTCCAAGAATCAAGAGTTCTATATGGATCATTGAATATTGATTCTTTGAATTTGAGCAATGCTAAATAATCGGTTTGGTTTTGTAATATCACTGCCACAATTTTGTTAGGACTAAAGCACATTAAACATAAGGTTAAGAGAAAAAGAAGATGAAGGTGTAAAAGTATAGGTGATAAAAGAGAAAAAGACTTCATTTGAATTAGAAAGAAAGATGGTTTATGCTATTTAGTTTGGTCTGTGTTGGATAGTTATGGGAGAATAAAGAGGAAGCATGCATTTAAATATTAGTGGCAACTGGCAAGAGCTATCATTGAATGCGAATTTAATTTTTTTTTATTAAATTGTTTGTTGACTCTTTAAACCGGGGAAGGGTATTTTCGGTATTGAAAAAATATCTAACAAGAAAAGTACGAGTTAATAAAAATATAAGTCAAGAGAGTAAACACTCAAGTAGTATTTAGGGGTGGAAATAGGCTAGGCGCTTTAGAAGGCCTGAGTCCTACGATAAATTTAAAAGGCCTAAGTCTGGGCTAAGGCCTATCATAGGCTTAGTTTTTTGGTCTGGCCTAAGGCCTATCATAGACTTAGTTTTTTGGTCTGACCTGACCTTTTTAAAAATCTGGTTTGGCCTTTTTAAAAGCATGTCCTGGCCTGAAAGCCTATTTAAAAGGTCTGTATCTCATTAAAGTTTTCAATTAATTTATATAACTTAAGAAGTCTTGTAGGTCGGCCTATATATACATATATAAGTGAACCTATTTAGCATTTGTTATATATATATATATATATATATATATATATATATATATATATATATATATATATATATATATATATATATATATATATATATATATATATATATATATATATATATATATATATATATATATATATATATATATATATATATATAGAGGAGGGATCAAATTACACCCGAAGAGTTACACCACGAGTTACACTCGTTCAATAACTACATCTCGAAATAATATTTTTTAAATTCAACCGTTGGATTGAAACATAATATCATATAGATCATACCTATAAAGTTTGAGCTTAATCTATAATGATTTACTATATCATCAAGATATCCAAAGATTAACGTCAAAATGAGCTTTCATATAACGTTAATTTTGATGTTATTCAATGACATAGTAAATCATTATAGATTAAGCTCAAACTTTATAGGAATGATCTATATGATTTTATGTTTCAATCCAACGGTTGAATTTAAAAAATATTATTTCGAGATGTAGTTATTGAACGAGTGTAACTCGTGGTGTAACTCTTCGGGTGTAATTTGATCCCTCCTCATATATATATATATATATATATATATATATATATATATATATATATATATATATATATATATATATATATATATATATATATATATATATATATATATATATATATATATATATATATATATATATATATATATATATATATACATATATATATATATATATATACATATATATATATATATATATATATATATGGTAGCTTATTTAGTTTTTTTTCTAATATATATGCAGACATGAACCAACTTATTTAACATATCTTTAATATATATGAAAATATAGGCCGGTCTATAAGGCTTCATAGGCTTTTCTAATAACCTAAGTCTGGCATATTTAATAAAATAGGCTTTTAAAAAAACCTAAGCCTGACCTCTTTATTAAATAGGCCTAGCCTGGCTTAGGCCTATGTAGGCTGGGCCGTAGGCCCCTGTAGGCCGGCCTGACCTATTCCCACCCCTAGTCAATGGCGGATCTACATACATTCATATGTGGGCTCAAGCCCCCACCAATTAATTTTCTCGGTACTTGCAATGTTAGTATTCTTTCTATTTATATAAAGTATAGAGATGTTTGCCCCCACAACTCTTTTTGATATTTTTTCCACTTCCTCACTATTTGTTGTATTCTAATAATTCAAACATAATAATAATCCTACTGTTTAGATCGTCGTCTATAATTTATAACTCATTGGCACTTTAGTTATAATCTTTTTTTTTAATTTGTAAAGTTAAATTTTTTATTTACTATTTATTTCGTTACTTAACAGAAAATTTCCATACAAAATTCTAGAAAATTTCTTTAGCCACCTCCCTATGGGGTCACCCCCAGCGAAAAACCCAAAATACCCCTGCTTCGGAAATGAACTTCCGAAGCATTGATTTTTTTAAAAAAATTTCACAATTCGGAAGTGCATCTCCGAAAACACCTCATGGGGGGTGTTTTCGGAGATGAACTTCCGAAAACACCTCATGGGGGGTGTGTTCGGAGATGTACTTTCGAAAACACATTTATTCAGATTTTGGGGGGTTTCGGAAATGAACTTCCGAATTATGCAGAAACTGTGTTTTTTTTTATGTTTTTTCTTAACAGTCTCGCATTTTTAATTAAACGCAAATGCCAAATAAAATAAGCAACAGATAAACTGAAAATACTAATATGATAAATCAAATCCAAATAATATATACAAGCCGAAAATAATAATAATACTGTGCGAAAGATACAATCCGAAAACAAAAAATAAATAAACCCGACCACTACTGTGTGTGCCTAACCCTCTATCCCTGGGACCTCCTCTGCCGCCTGTATGTCGCCGCACGGCCCGCATCAGTGACGATCATCTCCATCACGGCGACTGCCTCTGGACCGCCCTGATCAACGATACCTCGATCCAACGCGTCCCGCCCAAGCATCTCTATCCGCTGGCAGATCGCATGAGACCAATGGCGTGGTCATCATCGGCCTGCTGGTTCTCCAGGATCTCCTCGTGTGTTGGCCTAGGAGCGCCGGGAACGTCGGGTCTCAGCAGAGGATGTGACACCCGATAGAACCATGTGACGTATCCCTCCTCACTGTGCCAGTGCTGTGTGACCCGAGTGAGACGGTACTCCTGCGGTACCACATGATGCTGCCAGTCCTCCCATATGGCAGTGAGCTGCACTCGGGTCACTGTGTCGGGAGCAGCCTCAAAGGGTGACCTGGGTATCCGCTGCACGAATCCGAACTGACGCATGCACCGCTCAGGGAGATACCAGACCATGATGTCGGTCCCGCATGCCAGCCAGCCTGAATATAGAGCAATGCCGTCAAAGGGGACAATCTGAGCGTAGTCGCTGAACGGCCTCCAGGTGACGTCGTCGTGCATCGTGCGGTCCAGGTATCCACAGTATGGTCCCACCGCATCGTTCCCCCTCTGGAGAACGTATCTGGCGGCCCTGGGCATGGCGTCCACGTATGCAGGATCGATGTGAAAGCCGTGGATGCGGGAGAAGTAGGAGATGATCCAGCTCTGAAACAGAAACACGATAATGTATTAAAAATAAATACGAAACATAAATAAATAAATAAATACGATAATGTATTAAAATAAAACGTACCGTAAGTAGTGTGCAGGATCCGACCAACTGCCTCGTCCTCCAGTTGGAGGCCTCATTCAGCTTCTGGTAGAGGTATGCCAGAGTAGCTGCCCCCCAGTTCCACTGGTGAACGGTATCCAGGTCCATGAAGTAGCGGAGGTAGGTCACGTCGACGTACCTTGCACTCTTGTCCACAAAGCATGCAGCGCCTACCACATGCATGTACCAACACCGGAGAGCGCAGCCGCGGTGATAGTGTGTGAATAGCTCGTCACCCGCCTGCTCGGCATCGTCCGCCGCGTCCAGGTGGTGCTCAAAATAGCAGCTCAGTGTGGTGAACCGGACATGAGGCCCAGATGTCGTGACGCACTCAAAGTGAGCAACCTCGTGCTCCATGCCCAAATAGAGCGTCATCCACTCAATGGCCTCGACCCTCTGGATCCGAGAGTGGTGCAACAGCGGCCCCCTAATCGGCAGGTGGAGAAGACACTGCACGTCATGCAAGGTGATCGTCATCTCCCCAACCGGCAAGTGGGAAGAGGACGTCTCCTTGTACCAGCGCTCCACAAATGCCCCCTGCATGCCGGTGCTGATGGTGGTGTACCCCGTCATGCAGAGCCCGCTAAGCCCTGAACCTCGCACATGGTCGTTAAACCACTCAGCTGCTGGTTTAAACAGATTGAAAATCTTCCGGGCGTGGTTCACCATTTTCAACGGCTCTCTCTCCTGTTACAAAAAAAACAAATAAGCGACATATATTATATAAGCGACAAATAAACGGTTAAATTATAAAAAATGGTGACAAATAAACGGTTAAATTATAAAAAATACCTCTCCCTCCCTGATACGCCGAGCGACGTGATCGTGGTAGTTAATCAGCACGAAAGTGTCAAAGGGCCCTCCCGGATAGCTGTCCTCCTGCTCATCCTCCTCCCCGGCTGGAGGGTCAACATCCGGTACCCCCTCCGGCTCGTGGTAGGGCACTGCCGCCACCTCCTCCTCCTCCTCCTCTCGCTGGCGCGAAGAAGATACCCGAGCCAGCCGACTCCTAGATCCTGAAGCAGATGTACCCTCTCCCTCGCCCACGGGAACTCGCACACGTCGTCCCCGGCCCTGCCCCCGTCCCTGTGTCGACGCCAGCTGCGCCGCCGCCCGCTCGCGTCTAGCCGACGCAGTCTGGGTCTCCCTACCCTGTCTGATGCGTGCTGGTTGGTTGTCTGACATGTTCCTGTAAACAATTGAAATCAATTAATATGCCACACAAAAGAAAAAACTAAAAGAATTGAACTTCTGATACAATTCAGAAGTTCATTTCCGAAACTGGGATGGAGGTGTTTTCGGAAATGAACTTCCGAAACACCCCTGCGATGAAGTTTTCTGCAACTTCCATGGCAGATCCCAAAACCAGACTTAAAAACAACTCAAAATGCTTCTAAACAACCTAAATACTACTAACAACCTACCCATATATCATTTATGCAATTGAAAACCTAAATAACATGCATTTGAATAATGGATCTAACAAATTCAAAACTTACAAATTGAGTGATTTGAGGGCTTTTGAATGTAGTATAGCAATGTGATTGGAGCTTTGATGCAGCCTTGGAAGTGTGTTTGCACAAAATTTCTCCTTTGGTTGTGTTTGATGTTGAATTAGGGTAAATGAATGGGGAGGGGGAGTGTTTTGCTTAATCTGCAAAACGCGCATTATTTCGGAAGTTCATTTCTGAAATGCTGTTTTCGGAAATGAACTTCCGAAATAAGACAATTATTTCAAAAAAAAAAAAACGCTTTCGGAGATGCATCTCCGAAAACACCTTTTTCTTGCATTTTGGAAATGCATTTCCGAAGTCAGGGGTAGTCTGGGTTTTTCACCAGAGGTGGACTAGAAGGTTGGGAGGTGGCCAAAGAAATTTTCAAATTCTATGTAACACCTATCCAACATCTCTTTTTAATTGGTTAGAATTGATAGTGATTCCTCTTAATTCATAGGGATTCAAATAATTTGATGGTTAAGGAAGTGTGTGAAAGTTTTTGTGTAGAGAGTATGATCTAAGTATTATTCAACTTTTTATGATTTTAAAATTTGTTTTTTACATTTTTTTGAGTAATTATTTTCTTCTCTTTTTTCAAATATCAATTAAATATATAGAAATTTCACGTTGTTAACCTCTGGCATTTTCCTCCATAAAATCTCCTTCTAATTTATTTTTTTAAATAAAATGAAAGAAAAAAAAACTAACGACTCATACCATAATATTAATTTATTAATATATATTTTATAAAATTTAAAAGAAAGTAATTATTTTTTGAAGAAAAAAATTCTAACGACTCCTACTATAATATTAATTTATATTTTAAAAATTTTTAGAAGAAAGTAATTTTTTATCAATTAAAGTAAGATTAATAGTAATTTTACAATCTACATAAAAATTTACTCAAATGCATTTTGCCCCCAATAGACAAAATGTCTGGATCCGCCACTGCCCCTAGTAGTATTGTATGTTTCCTAATTTAAGAATTTTTGTAAGCAAATATGTGAATAAAAATCAATCTATTCGTTGAATCAACCATAGGACCATCTATTGGTTAGAAATTAAACAGTAGAATCATCTAATGGTTAAATCAATCTTTTCTATTGAATTAGTCGATTCCAAAATAGGATATCGAAATTTAAAAATAAAGAATTATATTTGGGATTTAGGAACAGGATTTCGAGTTTAAGAAATAAAATTTGTATGTAGAAATGTAGCAGATAAAATTTGAAATTGAAATTGGAATTGAGTTACTGGATTTAGAAATGAAGCTCCATTATGATGCATCTTAATCATGATTTCATTCTACGGCCACACTTAGAGTCTATTTGGTAAGACAAAAAAAAGAGCTTTTAGCTTTTAGCTTTTAGCTTTTCAGCTCGTATTAATAAAAAAGCTCTGTTTGGTAACTCTATTTTAGCTTTTAGCTTGTAGCTTTTTTACTAGCTTTTAGCTTTTTTTTCAAAAGCTATTTGAAGTAGCTTTTGAGCTTGTAGCTTTTAGCTTGTGAGTTTTTCTTCCATTAATACCCCTATTATTTTAACTAAAATATATTATTACCCTCATTAATTAAAATGCCATTAATGTCATTTTGTATCTATCAGCTAATGCAACAGCTAATTTACCAAACAGTAACATTAGCTTATCAAATATCAGCTACTAGCTATCAGCTACCAGCTACCAGCTAAAAGCTACCAGCTATCAGCTAAAAGCTACCAGCTATCAGCTATCAGCTAGTTTTACCAAACAGAGCCTTAGAATCAATGTTTTAATAATTGCCCCACACATATTTTAGAAATGGTCAACTATTACTTGGGTTTATATGATATATCAAGAAAGATTCATGCGGAAGTAGGAAATTAAGTTGGCTTAACATGTTCACAAGATTATCTAAACCGACGAGGGGAAGTGTGAAGGTGACAAGTGACATAAGACTTAGAATCATCACACTTATCTATGTAGATTTTTTTCCTCTTTAACTCCTTGATGAGTTAATAAATGCAACTCTATATAAGGAACATTATTGTTGCTTGAAAATGTGTGATATCACATGCAAGTATACATGTATGTTTAAAGTAGCAAATGATAGAATAGTAAGGTTATCGAACCCACATGGAGTTGAAAATAGCTAATTTGATTTTGTACAACTACCTTTTATAAATGAGTATGAGCAAAAGTAAAAATACTGTATAATTGTCACAATTTCAGTTGGTAGCAAATGATGTCAGGAACAATTTAAAGAGAATACATGAGTACAATAATGGAAATCATGTTGGGCCACGATCCGTTAATATGAATTATCAAGTGTGTGTGTGATGTTTTATTTCGTGTCACAAAAGGCTAGAAAGTGATCTTATGGTGTTCTTTACATCATCATAAACGTAAACAATAAAGTAAGGGGACAAATCATTAAAGCTTCACTTGTAACTTTAATGCGTGTCTGAATTTTATTATGAAAATCCTATATGATTGTAGATCTTTATCTCTAAGTAGCTAATCTAGTGAATATTTCTATCTTACTATTTTCAATCACTTTTATCGTGAAATCCACTTGTTCATGGATCTCTCGCAACAACAAGTTTGTATCTTTTCGTAAGTTGATCATTCAAAGAAACAAATTTATAACAGTTTAACACATGGTAAAATAAAGTATTAACAACACATCATTTAACACAAACAACTAATTCTTTTTAACTACATATTGCCTTACATAAAAAGGTTTAGCTCATGATGAGCTCAGTACATACATCAATACTAGTTCCTAAGCTAAACATTCTTAAACACATGATGAAAAAGAAATGAAAACTTAAGAGTAATTTCTTCATCTTCTCGCAATTGTTAATCACCAAGAGACGACCTCTGTTGTAACACCATAAACCCCAACATACAATTTATAGAAAAATCAGAATAAGTTTCTCCAAAAAACGTGTCACATTTTCTCTGCATAAAACATCTTCCTCAAATTATGATTAATAGCAGCGAAATTAATTAATTAAGAAACACGACTTCATTGTTTTATCAAAATAGAATTCACTTCAACTTATAAAACATTTGTTTAGGTAAACTTAACAACTCGCGGAATAAAACAAACAAATGATCTCAACCCAAGTGTTACACTATCAGAGCAACACAAGGTAAAAAAAATAACACAGAAATAAATAACGAAGAAGGCCGCTAGCCATCTTCCACACAAGCATCATCTAAGATTCCTTAGTCTCTATCTGAGTATCTGCACCATAGGCTTAAAGCCAATACAATAAACAAACAGGGGGTGAGAATACATTCGTAAATGTTAATTGTACATGAAACAACGGGAATAACTCACTAATATTATACATAAATCATATAGAATAATTTACAATTATAATCAATCAAGTCTGCAATTATGTAATGCAATGTAATTCTCCTCTGAAAGCACTAAGTATCGTGTGGTACCCTTTACGTGCTTTAAGTGTCGTTTGTGTAATTTAATTATTGTTTATCATATTACATTTGCGTATTTTTAATTTGAATTCAATTTGTTCTTTTTGGTATCCCTGACATTCATCAAGAAGAGTGTTTTAATATACTCCATGGAAGACTTTTGTGAGATCAAGTATCAACTGTGTATAAGGTGGGATTGGAAGTCCTACCTATCTCTGATATACATGATGCATGTAATGCAACTACCATATCAAATGCAATAATTACCACTGATTCCTTTCTGAACCTTCAAAATCGCCAATATAAGACCACCACAGTAGTTCCTCTCTGAACTACACACCTGAACATGATATATATATATATATATATATATATATATATATATATATATATATATATATATATATATATATATATATATAATTACAGCTCAACGTAATACATATAATTATATAACTACTCAACAATGCTCATCAATAGGGTAAAAATAATATCACATAATCATTAGTATTCAATAGGGTCAGCTCATAACTCAACAGGGCTCACAATGACTCTTTCACTTTTCCTTCAAAAATTAAAAAGACATAAGCCATACCCTAACCTTAATTTATAACAACTCTATACAAAATCAACTCAACTCTAATCCGTCTGGTAACTCACAACTTAATTGTAAACATATTAATTTTAAGTATAAACACCTCAATAACTCAAATTCTACTCATTTGATTCTCGAATATAATTCTAATATATTAGATAACTCAAAACTCTTAAACCGCTGGAGTTTTCCCACAACTCTGCATGGACTCTAAAATTGTGCTACTTTAATTAGCAAGGGTTTTTCAAAACCTTCGCCGTAACTCTAACAACCATCAAAGGTTTACAAAAAGAACTAGAAAGCTCTAAGCATATCAAACTCAAATCTCTTAATTCAAATTGACTCTAAAAATACGGAAAAAAAACAAGACGTATGACACAAAATCAAAAACGACTCAAAACTTACCGAACTAGACCACGAAATTCGCATTCGGCGACAAGTCGCCTGACCCACGCTGACCGCTGCCGATCTCTGTTGCGCCGCTCCCACCCTATTTTTTGACTTTTTCTTGACTTTTCAACTTTTTCCCGAATTTTTTACTCTTTGGGATTTTTCTGAGTTTTTCGAGTTATGAATTTTCTCTCTATCGAAAAGATTTGAGACTCGCCTATTTGGATATCAACTGCCTTAAAATAAACAACAAGGCACAAAAAAAAATCATATTTTCCTTATCACGAGGCATCATACATATCACCAATTCAAAAACTACCATCAACAAAGCATAAAAGAAGTCACATTATAATAACCGCCTTAAAAGGTTTTGCCCAAATCTTCTTCGGCCTCAAACATATCAAAAGGAAAAGAAAAAGGAAGAAGAAAAGAGGGTAAGAAACTCTCAATATCCATCTGCTTAAACACCCATACATGAATAATTCCACCCCCTTACCTCGAATTTATAGGAAGGTTAAAGCTTTGACTATGGGGTTTTCTCTACGCTCCTTCCAAAAGCTCTTCTAGGTTTTCTCTCTTATGTCTTTTTTCACCCAAAACACGTACTACCTCAATTCTCTCTCAACTCCTCTATTCAAACAAAAACTTAATTTTTATTTTTATTTAATTCCACAACTATCTCTATCTATCCTACCCATATCCTCAATTTGCACTATATTTTTATTTTTCTCCCCAAAACTCACAATTTATCACTAAACCACAACGTCTCACTTCTACACTAATTTTAATACCATAAAACTCTACCCAAATTCACCAACTTTAATAATTAAATAAAAAACATCTCAAAACTCCATTAAAAAATAAAATATCAAAAATCGGGGTGTTAGAACTGTCCATCACTTAAATATTTTTCGTGCAAAAGTATTTTCTGATAAAATAACTCTGGCTAAGACTTCCCCATCTGATTCACTAACCCTCACGTCACGTTACCCCTAATGATGATCACAACTAAAAGATATCACTCATGAAACACGTACCTTGAATCAATTATAAGATTCATAGGTTTCTTCACTACTTGGAGCAAAGATCTTTCCACTATTCTTCGCGGCATCTAGCGCTTTCTTTGGCTTCTGACACTGGTTAGTGATATGACACGGTTCTCTACAGTTGAAATAAATCATAACTTCACCCTTGCACTCAACGACACGATGTCCATGCTTCCCACACTTGAAATATCTCAAAGACAAAGAAACATCTCCTCCACTTGTTTCACTCCTGCATACGGCCTTCTGTTGGGACTTCAGTTTTTCCTCATCGGTTGGAGTTGCATACGGCTTACCGCAATTCTAATTCCCACTTTTCTTCTCACTTACACTCTTGTAGTGTGCATATCTGGCTTTATTATCCTCATAAATTTGGCGCTTTGTAGCCAACACAGAGAAATAACATATCTCCTAATACCCAATGAACTATTATATCTTAGGACATAAGCCATTTTCAAACTTCTCACCCTTGGAATCCACAGCATCCACACTATTATAGTAAGGACAAAACTTGACAAGCTCTTCAAACTTAACTGCATAGTTAGCTACCGTCATATTACTTTGCTTCAATTCCAGACATTCAATCTCTTTCAAGCTACGAACATCAGCAAGAAAGTACTTGTCCAAGTATTACACTATCAAAGCGACACAAGGTAACTAAATAACACATAAATAAATAACAAAGAAGTCTACTAGCCATATTTCACATATGCAGCATCTAAGACTCTTCAGTCTCTACCATAGTATCTGCACCATAGGCGTAAAGCCAACAAAACAAACAAACAGGAGTGAGAATACATTCATAAATGTTAATGGTGCATAAAACAACGGGAATAGTTCAATAATATTATACATCAATCACATATAATGATTCTCAATAATGATTAATCACGGATGCAATTATTTAATGCAATGTAATTCTCCTCTTCTAATCAAATGCACGTTGTACCAATATTTGGATGTCAGAGTTATGTTACTGATTAATCAATTGTCTTTGGTTCCTCTTTGAACATAAGACTCGTCACTACTTCCTCTATAAACTTGTGACCCTCACTAGACTTGTGTCTTACATATCTCCTATATACATGATGTGCGCAATGCAATAATCATCACTAGTTCCTCTCTAAACCACAACATCTCCAATATAAGACCATCACAGTAGTTCCTCTCTGAACTACACACCTCAACATGATATATATATATATATATATATATATATATATATATATATATATATATATATATATATATATATATATATATATATATATATATATATATATATATATATATATATATATATATATATGGGGACGACTCAAGTGAGAACACTTTGTTATTATGAGAAATGAGAACAATGAATCACAATCATTAGATTTAGATTTGTTGATTTTAATGGACATGATTTGTTTCTCTTTCTATGATTCTTATTATTTATTTTAAATCAACATAGAAAGAGAAACAAATCATGTCCATTAAAATCAACAAATCTAAATCTAATGGTTGTGATTCATTGTTCTCATTTCTCATAATAACCAAGTGTTCTCACTTGAGTCGTCCCATATATATATATATATATATATATATATATATATATATATATATATATATATATATATATATATATATATATATATATATATATATAACTCAACATAATACATATAATTATATAACTACTCAACAATGCTCATCAATATGGTAAAAATAACACCACACAACCATCAACATTCAACAGGGTCGGGTCATAACTCAACAGAGCTCACAATAAATCTTTCACTTTTTATTAAAAAATTCCAGAGTCACAAGGCGTACTGTAACCTTAACTCATAACAAGTCTAAACAAAAGCAGCTAACAACTTAACTCTAAACATATCAATTTTAACTCTAAACACCTCAATAACTCAAATTCAACTCACTTGAATCTCAAATATAACAATAATATATCAAATAGCTCAAAACTCCTTAAATCACTCAAAATCCTCGCCTTAACTCTAACAATCATCAAAGGGTTGCATAATAAACTAGAAAGCTCTAAACATATCAAACTAAAGTCTCTTAATTCAAATTGACTCAAAAAACACGAAAAAAACAAGGCGTAGGACACGAAATCAAAAATGAATCGAAACTCGCTGAACTGAATCGCAAAACCCGTCGTCGCCGATCCAACCACCCGAGCTCAGGGCCGGTCCCGACATTTTAGAGTCCCAGAAAAATTTATACGGATAAAAAATACATATTTAAAATTTATATTTTATATATATTCTTAAAGTTTTTATTCTTTAATTATTTTGAGACAAACCGATAAATGCGTCAAGATTTTATTAAAGTTGATATAATAGCGTGAAAAAAGTCGAACTAATTAGAATAATTATAAGACCTTAAAAATATTTTGGTAGACTATACTAACACTTGTTCAAAAACCGTTTAAATCTTTTCTGTTTAATTTATATATGCTTAATCATAATAATTTTATTAAAAATAATATTAATATTACTAAAAAAATTATATGATTATTAAATAACACAAAACAATATATTTTTCTATATAAAAAATAATAATAACTTAAATACATATAACAATAAATTATATTTTATCATAAAAGTTTAATAATAAATGAGATGGTCTAATAATAAATTTTTGAGATATTTATTTGTAAAATATGAATATTATCTAAAATTTATGTTTAAAAACATAATAAAAAACCAAAGAAATAATTAATTTATTAATTTAAAATTTGGCCCCTTGTATTTTTTTTTGGCAATTTTAAAATAAAATTAAGAAAAAAAATAACAAATGATTATTGCAGGGATCGAACCCACGTTCCCAAGCTGACATTAAAGGCAAGATCCACTCCATTCCGCTATAACCAAATTCTCGTAATGTATTCAACTCGTCATATATATAATACTTTATTTTATAATTTTTAAAGACCAAACTCAAAATTTGTGAGGCCTCTAATTTTTGGAGGCCCCGGGCTGTGGGCTTGGTTGTCCTGGCCCAGGGCCAGCCTTACCCGAGCTGCAATGACCGTCGTCGCTGCGCCCGCATCGTCGTGGCCCACCACCACACGACCGACTCCGGCGACCACCGCTGCCGTCTCGCGTCGCGGCGCTGCCTCCGCGTGACACCAACTTGACTTTTTTGACTTTTCAACTTTTTCCCGACTTTTCAACTTTTTCTCGAGTTATTGGTGTCACACACTTCAAATAATAAAAATAAGAAGATCTCCACTAAATTCAACTCACTTTCTTCACTGAATATCACTAAGTGTTTCTTTTCTACAAAATGTTGAACTCTCTTTCATTTTCGTTTCTTCTAAGAAGTCATTTTATAATCACATTTCACTAAGTTTTTTTTTATGTTGTCTTGGATCATTATCATAATAATACATATTTATATTTAGATAATTATAAATTATTTCATTTTTATTAAATTTTTTTACATACCTAAAAAATAAAGGCTTAAATGCAGTCTTGTTCTCCTCCCCCCCCCCCTTCTCCAAATTTTTTAATTGTTTAATTTTGGTCCTTAAGTTTCAATTGTTTGATTTTGCTCCGTCAAAATTGGCACATTTTGCATTTGATAGTCCCATAATGACATTTACTGTTCTGGACCGGCCCAATCACCCTTATTGGGTCAATCCAGCCTTCGGCCCAAGGCACCCTGGACGCACGCGTGACAGCCTTCCCCGGCCCGTTCCGGGCAAACACCAAAGACAACCGACCACGAGAGAGCCTCGTGCCCGGTAAGCAGTCAGCTCATGCGTTGCCTAAATCCACGCCTTAGAAAGAGGAGCCGATTTCGCTTAGGGATACCCTATAAATAGCCCTCTAATCCCAGAGGGCAATGTAATCTTTTTTTACCCCAAAATTCTCTCACTTTGTTGTACCTTGTGGATCACATACTTACTTTGGCATCGGAGTGCCTTGCAGGTACAACCATTTTTTCCCCTCTCAACTGTTCCGAATATCAAGCCTTCTTTGTTGCCGGCCATCTGATCTGCTCGGTAAGATCATTTACACTAAAATTCTCTTCTTTTTTTTTACTTTTTATCTTCTTTCTTTTTTACTTTTTTTTCTAATTTTCTTCTCCCCAATTCTATTTTCTTTTCTATTTAATAGTTAAGCTTTCAACGTAATATCTTGAAAATCTTAAATATTTCATTCAACATATGTTTAATGCCAATTTGTTTTGGCAACAAAAAAGATAGACTCTTAGCTAATTAAAAGAACAAACTCTTTGATCAATAACCTCCTCATATTTAAACATAAAGTCCTAAAGTCTAACAATCATATTGCTCGTATAAAATTTCAAACTTTTTTTAAGAGATATTGTAGACTTGTCCATATATTTTAAAATAACTTTATTAAAAGATTCACATATGTTATTGATCAAAGAGTTGGTTATTTTAATTAGCTAGTGGTTTATTTTCTTCTTCTTTTTTTTTTAAAACAATTTTCTATCAAGCATATGTTGAAAGAAATATTTAATATTTTAAAGATATTATGTAGGGTGTTCGCGGGCCGGTTTGGTTCGGTTTTGAGATAATCTGATACCCAAATCGATTAAAATTAAATGGATTGGTTTGGATTGGATTTATAAATTTTTGCGATAAAGCCCAAACCGAACCGATCCGAGAAACAACGGATTGGTTTGGATTGGATTGATCGGGTAGATAAAAAAATAAAAAAAATATTTTTAAAAAATAACTTATTTACAAAAATTAAATTTTCATAATATTATAAAAAATATAATATTAATAGTGTTCAAATTTAAATATTATATTAGAAATTTTTATCTAATAGATTCAAAAATATCTAACAAGAAAAATATCTAAGATTAAGACTTTTGAATCTATAACTAGTCACTTGAATTAATATGATAATGAATGCGTTTCATAACTTTATGTTCATTTATCATATTGCACTATTAATTTTCTAATAACAAATTAAAATAGCATAATTTGTCCACACACAACATTTTATTTTTTTCCAATTGAAGTTGAATGCTTGGTATTAATTTTCATGATAATTAATTATGGTTGGTTTGGGTTGGGCTTGCGGGTAGAAAATTGAAAACCCGATGCCCGAACCGATTGTCATTGGATTTCATTGGTTAGGTTCGGTTCTTACCCGAACTAAAAAAATGTCCAATCCAAATACTATGGTTTGGTTCGGATTCTGATTTGGTTCGAATTTACCCGAACCAATGAACACCTTATTATGTTCAAAGTTTAACTATTAAAAAGAGAAAAAAATAGAATTATAAAAAAGAAAATTAAAAAATAAATATAACAAAAAAAAGAAAGATAAAAAGTAAAAAAAAAAAAGGTTTAGTTTACATGTTATTAAAGATTATCAAATGTAAAATAGAGCAAACTTGAGGAGGCAAATCAAGCCATTAGCAAATTTTAAGGACAAAAAATTGAACAATTGAACGCCAAATTCAATCAATTAGAAAACTTAGAGGAAAATAAAAATTGAAGCGTGTATGAAACCAATGTTTTCTATTTGCTTAATAATTGAAAAGTCAATGATGAAAAACGTGTTGTATCGCGTTATGTCCGCATGAAATGAATGGCTCCTTCATAATTTTTCGGAAATTCCAATCTCTTATATTATTCTTTAGTTCTTTGATATAAATTATAAGAGGATTGATATTTGAACATATCTATAAAATAGACACTTATATACACCGTATCAGTATTACAATAAACTAATGAATGATTTGTATTTAAAGAAAGAACCGTTTTGTATAATTAGGTGTTGGGTGTAGGGGTGGCAAAACGGGCCGGGGCCCGCCGGGCCGCCCGCGCACCCGCCAAAAATTGGCGGGTTGGGTTGGGATTTTAGGCTCGCCGCTCACCAAAGCCCGTCCCGCCAAAACCCGCCGCCCGCCATACCCGCCCCGCCAAAGCCCGCCGCTCGCCAAAACCCGCTCCTCCTCCAAAACTCATTCTTTTTTTAGTTAATTCTAGTAATTGGAATTATTGATGGTTTATTTTATATATTTATTTATAAATATATGTAATATTTTTTAGAGTAAATTTGTTAAAAAATTACTTTTATAAAAAATTGTTTTAAAAAATAAGTGAAATGTTTAATTAAAAGGTAAAAAAAAACATATTAATCTATTAAAAAAATATAAATAAAAATAGGCGGGTAAGCCCGCCGCCCGCCAACCAGCCATCTTGGCGGGGCGGGCATGATTTTGATGCCCATTTTACTTGGCGGGCATGCCCGCCCCGCTCGTTTTTTGGCGGGCATAAGGCGGGACGGGCGGCGGGCGGGGCGGGCGGCCCGTTTTGCCACCCCTAGTTGGGTGTCACTTTAGATGTTAAACTAACAATTCTCAAATAATATAAGTCCCGTTCAAATTCTTCATATTGACTTGACTTATAACCTTCCGTTTTTGTTTGAAATTTAGAAGAAAAAAAAACTCATTTTTTTAATATGCTTTTTTATTCATGAATTTTTGAATATATTCATATTGTTTTTTATTTTGTTATTTGGTTCAAAAACCAATTTGCATAAAACAACCTTTATTGCATAGACTTAAATAAATCAAATTACAAAAGATATATTTTGATCTTGCTTAAATAGATTATTATTATCGTGGGATAAAAGAGAAATACTCCCTCCATTCTTTATTATAGCAAAATTTCACTTTTTAGATACATTGAATTATTAATGTATTTAGACTACATATAGTCCTAATACATTAATAATTCAAGAAAATTTCTTTAGCCACCTCCCTATGGGGGTCACCCCCAGCGAAAATCCCAAAATACCCCTGCTTCGGAAATGAACTTCCGAAGCGCTTTTTTTTTAAAAAAAAATTTCCACAATTCGGAAGTGCATCTCCGAAAACACCTCATGGGGGGTGTCTTCGGAGATGAACTTCCGAAAACACCTCATGGGGGTGAATTCGGAAATGAACTTCCGAATTATGCAGAAGCTGTGTTTTTTTATGCTTTTTCTTAAACAGTCTCGCATTTTAATTAAACGCAAACGCCAAATAAAATAAGCAACAGATAAACTGAAAATACTAATATGATAAATCCAATCCAAATAATATATACAAACCGAAAATAATAATAATACTGTGCGAAAAATACAATCCGAAATCAAAAAATAAATAAACCCGACCACTACTGGGTGTGCCTAACCCTCTCACCCTGGGCCCTCCTCTGCCGCCTGTACCCCGCCGCACGGCCCGCATCAGTGACGACCATCTCCATCACAGCGACTGCCTCTGGACCGCCCTGATCAATGATACCTCGATCCAACGCGTCCTGCCCAAGCATCTCTATCCGCTGGCAGATCGGCATGAGATCAATGGCGTGGTCATCCTCGGCCTGCTGGTTCTCCAGGATCTCCTTATGTGCTGGCCTAGGAGCGCCGGGAACGTCGGGTCTCAGCAGAGGATGGGACACCTGGTAGAACCATGTGACGTACCCCTCCTCACTGTGCCAGTCCTGGGTGACCCGAGTGAGACGGTACTCCTCTGGTACCACATGATGCTCCCAGTCCTCCCATATGGCAGTGAGCTGCACTCGGGTCACAGTGTCGGGAGTAGCCTCAAAGGGTGACCTGGGTATCCGCTGCACGAATCCGAACTGACGCATGCACCGCTCAGGGAGATATCGAACCATGATGCCGGTCCCGCAAGCCAACCAGCCTGAATATATTGCAATGCCTTCAAAGGGGACAATCTGAGCGTAGTCGCTGAACGGCCTCCATGTGACGTCGTCATGCATCGTGCGGTCCAAGTACAGACGGTATGGTCCCACCGCATCGTTCCCCCTCTGGAGAGCGTATCTGGCGGCCCTGGGCATGGCGTCCACGTACGCAGGATCGATGTGAAAGCCGTGGATGCGGGAGAAGTAGGAGATGATCCAGCTCTGAAACAGAAACACGATAATGTATTAAAAATAAATACGAAACATAAATAAATAAATAAATACGATAATGTATTAAAATAAAACGTACCGTAAGCAGTGTGCAGGATCCGACCAACTGCCTCGTCCTCCAGTTGGAGGCCTCATTCAGCTTCTGGTAGAGATATGCCAGAGTAGCTGACCCCCAGTTCCACTGGTGAACGGTATCCAGGTCCATGAAATAGCGGAGGTAGGTCACGTCGACGTACCTTGCACTCTTGTCCACAAAGCAAGCAGTGCCCACCACATGCATGTACCAGCACCGGAGAGCGCAGCCGCGGTGGTACTGTGTGAATAGGTCGTCACCCGCCTGCTCGGCATCGGCCGCTGCGTCCAGGTGGTGCTCGAAATAGCGGCTCAGTGTGGTGAACCGGATATGAGGCCCAGAAGTTGTGATGCACTCGAAGTCAGCAACTTCGGGCTCCATGCCCAAATAGAGCGCCATCCACTGACTGGCCTCGACCCTCTGGATTCGGGAGTGGTGCAACAGCGGCCCCCTGATGGGCAGGTGGAAAAGACACTGCACGTCATGCAAGGTGATCGTCATCTCCCCCACCGACAAGTGGAAAGAAGACATCTCCTTGTGCCAGCGCTCCACAAATGCCCCCTGCATGCCGGTGCTGATGGTGGTATACCCGGTCATGCAGAGCCCGCTAAGCCCTGAACCTCGCACATGGTCGTTAAACCACTGAGCTGCTGGTTTAAACAGACTAAAAATCTTCCTGGCGTGGTTCACCATTTTCAATGGCTCTCTCTCCTGTTACAAAAAAAAAACAAATAAGCGACATATATTAAATAAGCGACAAATAAACGGTAAAATTATAAAAATTGGTGACAAATAAACGGTTAAATTAAAAAAAATACCTTTCCCTCCCAGATCCGCCGAGCGACGTGGTCGTGGTAGTGAATCAGCACGGAAGTGTCAAAAGGCCCTCCCGGATAGCTGTCCCCCTCCTCATCCTCCTCCCCGGCTGGAGGGTCAACATCCGGTACCCCCTCCGGCTCGTGGTATGGCACTGGCATCTCCTCCTCCTCCTCATCCTCCTCCTCTCGCTGGCAGGAAGAAGATACCCGAGCCAGCCTACTCCTAGACCCTGAAGCTGATGTACCCTCTCCCACGTCCTCGGGTACTCGCACACGTCGTCCCCGGCCCCGCCCCCGTCCCTATGTCGACGCCAGCTGCGCCGCCGCCCGCTCGCGTCTAGCCGACGTAGTCTGGGTCTCCCTACCCTGTCTGATGCGTGCTGGTTGGTTGCCTGACATGTTCCTGTAAACAATTGAAATCGATTAATATGCGAGACAAAATAAAAAACTAAAAAAGTTTTCGGAAATGAACTTCCGAAACACCCCTGCGATGGAGTTTTCTACAACTTCCATGGCAGACCCCAAAATCAAACATAAAACCAATTCAAAAAGCTTCTAAACAACCTAAATACTACTAACAACCAGTCCCATATATCATTTATGCAATTGAAACCCTAAATAACATGCATTTGAATAATGAATCTAACAAATTCAAAACTTACAAATTGAGTGATTTGAGGGCTTTTGAATGTTGTTTAACAATGTGATTGGAGCCTTGATGCAGCCTTGGAATTCTGTTTGCACAAATTTTCGCCTTTGCTTGTTTTTTATTTGAGTTAGGGTAAATGAATGGGGGAGGGAGAGTGTTTTGAGAAATCTGCAGAAATCGTAGTATTTCGGAAGTTCACTTCTGAATTGTTGTTTTCGGAAATACACTTCCGAAATAAGACAATTTTTTCAAAAAAAAAGGCGCTTTCGGAGATGCATCTCCGAAAACACCTTTTTCTTGCATTTCGGAAGTGCATTTCCGAAATTAGGAGTAGTATGGGGTTTTCACCAGAGGTGGACTAGAAGGTAGGGAGGTTGGCAAAGAAATTTTCTAATTCAATGTATCTAAAAAGTGGAATTTTGCTTATAATAAGAAATGGAGGGAGTACAATTTAAACTTATATATAATAATTAATTTAAAAAATCATGTGGTAAAGAGGCGTTAAAAGGCCAAATTAATCTCGCTATAGATACTATCCTTCCTTTCTCATGCTTTTATCTCTTTACATTACGGATAATGTAATATTTAAATGTGGGGAAGGAATTTTTTGTTTTTCTTCTATGTTTTTTTAGTTAGGATTTATATTGATTTATATTGTTTTTGTTGTTCAGTTTTTTGCATGTGCTGTCGAGTCTTTATGCTTTTGAAATTTAAAACTTTTCAAGAAAAGATTGTGAGATAGCATGTTAGGAAAGTATATCAAACTGAAACACAGGAAGTCTAAGGTTAAGGAAGTCTATTTTTTTAACAAAACTTGTATTGTATGAACACCTACAGCATCCCGAATTTGAATATTGATTTAAATACTTGTTGTGCCATAGCCTCCAATTACCTTTTTCATATTAATCCTCAAGTAATTTATCTATTCAGTCAGGCATATTTTAGATTAGATTCACACACTTAACTGATGACAAAATTAATTTTTTTAAATATAAAGAAATTAAAAGAGCGGTAAAAGACAAATGCACCTATTAAGTTGGATAACCCTCGGTTACTCAACCCAACTGTGATTGAACCCCAACAATAAATAAAAACACGTGCATGAGTGCATCTGTGATCGAAAGTCTGATTGCAAAATATGATTGATAAATAAAATGCTTTCCTATTTTCCTATCATGTGTGTGATGATCATATATATATATATATATATATATATATATATATATATATATATATATATATATATATATATATATATATATATATATATATATATATATATATATATATATATATATATATATATATATATATTCCTTAATGTGAGTGTCTTGAATGAAAGATGATGAAAGAAATAGAATAAAGTGACTAAGGTACGTCGCTATAATCGATATCCTAAGAGGGAGTCTTTAATGCATAGTGCACAGTTCTTGTTCTTATAATACTTGTAGTGTTATTTTGAGTACCGAAAGAATTGACATTTAGCCGACCTAAGTTTGCGTTCATGTATAAGCCTTTCTCATTTACATAGTTGTTGCATTTTCATTTCCATTTTGCAAGCAAATTTGTTTGAGGACAAGCAACATTCTGATTGTCGGTGATAGGGATCGCAATTTGGCTCATACCCTATGGGTACTCGCAAAAAATGTCCACAGTGGGTAGGGTAAAA